>NC_134878.1:42563708-42571208 GCF_041734735.1 Babylonia areolata
ACCCTTTTTCAACGACACTGACCATGGGACATGAAGGGACAGTGGAGTGTATGATCTCTGGAGTGTGAAGAGAAATTTGTGACCAAAGAAGAGGTTGACTTGGCCCTCCCCATGACCACGCAGTGACCTTCTCGGACCATCCATCACGGACGGTTTTAATCCACGGGGATCGTTTTGTTGGTCAGAGAGGGGAGGTTGGGAGCTGGGGGGTGGGGGCAGGGGGTGGAGTGGGAAGCGCCTGTGATCCCCATGGTTCGTTGGCAGTTTTTTGTCAGTTGTTTGCGGTTTGTGGACATGGCTCGTTGGGTTTTCAGTCTCCTCTCGTCGGCTGTCTGATTTTTGTGGCACACCGTTTGTGTTGTTTTGACCGTGACTGAGAGGTATATACTTCTGTGTGTGTGCGTGCGTGCGTGCGTGCGTGCGTGCGTGAGTGTGTGTGTGCGCGCGCGAAACGCGTGATGAATTTTAAAGAACGTGTGTGCAGGAAAGGTTATACATTCTGTCTGAGATGCTTTATAGTTTGTTTCTACAGGTTGCGTGGATTGCATCTTCCCGTGGAAAGGTAGGCGACCATGTACATGTGTCTCGGTTAGTCTGCCTGCCTCTTAGTTCCACGAACTGTATGACATGGGTGTTTGTTTTGTCTGTTTCTCCGGGTTTTATTTTTCTTCTCTTTCTCCATTCTCTATGAGACAAAATTGCGCGAGCTTGTCGTGTGTGTCTTTCTCTCCCATCGTTTCGCTGTGGTTTGTTTCCCCCAGTGTTAGCTCTCTCTGTCTCTATCGATTTCCCTTTCTGTCACCCATCTTTCTCTTCGTCTCGGTCTCTGGCTGTCTTTTAGTCTCTCTGTCTATCTTTCTGTCATGCTCGCTCTGTCACTCAGTCGGTCATTCCTCCACCTCAGTCTGTCTGTTTCAACTCCGCATTGTGCCAAATATTTAAGACTGAAAATAGAAGGAAAAAATCTTAATGTTCGAATCCGCTGTATTTAAAAGCATTTCAGAGTACAAACGTCAATGCTATACATATATTTAAAGAAGCCGGTAGGATTTTTACGTGCCCGAATTTTATCTTTCAATCACATGAATACATACATGACAGATATCCGTACACACGAGTCGGTATGCACTGATGCACGCACTGGGCACGCACGCACGCACGCACACTAGCGAGTTCATATGCATGCAGACGCGCGCACGCCTTTGCATACGCCTCTGCACACGCGCACATACACTCACGCTCTCTCTGTGTCTCTCTCTCCCTCTCCTTCCCTCTCTCCCTCACATTCACTGAAATATATCAAGTAAGCGGAAAGACAGAAAAGAACAAGTGAAGAACATGAAGTGAGTGCGTCTCTCTCTCTCTCTCTGTCTGTGTCTGTCTGTCTGTCTGTCTGTCTGTCTGTGTCTGTCTGTCTGTCTGTCTGTCTCTCTCTCTCTGTATATATATATATATATATATATATTCTATATATATATATATATATATATATGTGTGTGTGTGTGCGTGCGTGTGTGTGTGTGTGTGTGTGCGTGTGTGTGTGTGTGTGTGTGTGTGTGTGTGTGTGTGTGTGTGTGTACAGACGGGTGGAGGGAGAGACTTGTATATATTCTATGTATAAAGATTAAAACTGACATATGATTTTTAAGAATACGTGTGAATACCTTCATTCCCAACTTCGGTACGATCAATACGTGCATGTGTGATGAAAGCATTTCCAGTGGCTGTTCAATATTTCAGTGCCAGAGTTTTTGAAGACCTTCTCTGCCGACTTTTACATAATTGCTACTTTTGCAAGATATTTTGGAAACTGTTCTTGACAATTTTATTGCGACATTTGGCACTGTTGTGAAGTGGCAAACTCCGAAACGCACACACATGCATTCACACATACACCCACCACAATTGAAACGATGAAGACAGAAGAGAAGAAGGAGGAGGAAGAAGAGGAAAGAGAGTTGGAGGGGGGGGGGGTGGGGGGGGGGCGGCTGGGGGGAGGGGGGCAGAAAGAGAGAAAAGACGAAGCAGTAATAGGAAAATGAGGAAGACGACGATGATTGATGATGATTTATTAACATTTTTTTATACTGCCAGAGCCTAAAATTAAAGCTATTTAGGCAATAAAAAAGACGACGACGAAGGAGAAGAAGAAGAAGAGGAGAAGGAGGAGAGAGAGAGGGGGGGGGAGGAGGAAAAAGGCCAGCCTGCTGAACGTCTCCTAACCTTGACAGTTCCCCTTTCTCATGTTCTCATCTTTTTGGACCGCCCTCGGTCGACCAATCGAAGGACGACAAGGAAAAGAAGACGAAAGAGGGGGGTCCACAAAGCTATTTTCCAGACAGCAGAGAAAAAAACCCTGTATGAGTAGAGAGAGCGGCGGGCCGGCCTGACACTAATGACTACTAACCCGGACCAAGTGTGCAGGTCAAGGGTATCTTTCTACATGGCTATGGCCATGGCGGTTGTCTGTCTGAGAAGTGTGGGAAAAATTGCGGAGTGGGTGAAAGAGACTAGGAAGAGAGGCGGAGAGAGAAAGAAGGGGGAGGAGAGGGGGGAGACAATAAAGACGGGATGGAGTTAGGACTGGATAGAGAGATAGAGAGAAGTGGGGGAAATAGACACGCACACACACACGCGGAGGAATCTAGGGGGGGAGGGGGGGCGCAGGGGGGGGGGCGGGGCGGCAGGGAGTTGGAGGTTAAACTTTTAACCTTTTCTGCTGATCAAATTTCCATTATAGCGCGGGACAATACATTTTTTTCTGATTCTGATTCAGAGAGAGTAGGAGGCTATAGAAGAGACGGACAGGCATACAGCCATAGACATAGTCAGACCGACTAACTGAAACAGGGGAGAAGGCGGGGGGGACTGGTGGTAGGAGGAAAGGTGAGAGAGAGAGAGGAGGAGGAGGAGACGGAAAGGACGGAAGGGGAATGAGAGAAAGAGAAATAATGCGAGGAGAGCGGGTGGAACGACACAAAGGTGTGGAAGGAGGTGGAAAGGGCAGAGGGAGAAACAGTCGGAAGAGAGGACAGAGAGTGACGGAGGAGGGAAAGAAGGATGGAGGTAGGCACAGAGAGAGAGAGAGACAGACAGACAGACAGAGACAGAGGATGATGATTTTTTGTTGCTGGCCACAGTTGGAATTATTTGATGATGACAAAGCAATCCATAAGAGAAAATACACAATAGTAAAATTAATCAAATCGTTTAATTAATCAAATTAACGAACATAATTCCATCGGAGGATGGACAAGAGTTGATGTTTGTATCATCTGGTGTTGAGTGTGACAGAGGATGGGAGTCTCTTAGACATATATTATGTTCGTCTCTTCCTGCTTGGGCTATTGTTTTCTGACGGTGGAAAAACACAACAGACGTTGTACCTACTGCCAGAAAAAAAAGAACAGGAAAAGAGCGAAGAGGTTACATAAACTAGGGCACGCCCACACATACTTCAGTTTCAGTTTCAGTAGCTCAAGGAGGCGTCACTGCGTTCGGACAAACCATATACACTACACCACATCTGCCAAGCAGATGCCTGACCAGCAGCGTAACATATACACATACACATACACAAACACACATGTTGTAGCCCTCTCTCTCTCTAAGTCCCTCCCCCTCTCTCTCCCTCCCTCCCTTTTACGCACATTTCATTTATCCCAATGAAGTAAAAGCACTGTTCTTTTCCAGCAAACTTAATTATTTGAAAAGCATATAAATCATGCCGAATGAAGCGTTTGTGACCCAGTTATATAGCGGATGTAACGTGGTTCGAAACGTCCAGAGAATATATCATTCCTGCAAATAGAACAGCATCATCGATAACAATGAAAACGAGACTGATTAAAAAGATTATAGCCATCGATGCAGTGGGTTTATATACTGTGTCTAGAACTAGTCATAGGAAGGCGGGGCCCACTCCTCTCCTTCCGCCGTAACACCCCCTTCCTGAATCAGGCAACATCCCAAAAAACGGAGTATGGCTGCCTGAATGACGGGGTGAAAACGGTCATACACGGTAAAAGCCCACTCGTGTACATACGAGCGAACGTGGGATTTGCAGCCCACAAACAAAGAAGAGAAGAAGAATCAGGCAACCATTCACGCGTGGGTGGTGGAGTGAGGAAATTCGGAAGAAGAAGATTCAAAGATTCCAGGAAATTTAATCCTTTTTGCCCCTGTTGGGGTATGGAGGATACAATAACAATATATACTCACTAAATCACAACCTCAGTCCAGCGATGTCTCCAAAACATGCAAAAACGCGCGCGCGCGCACACACACACACACACACACACACACACACACACACACACACACACACACACACACGCTAATGATAATAATTTGCAACAAAACAAATCAAACTTAAACATACTGGCAAGAATGTTTTAGATGTAACAAAAGTTACACACCCTTTCCAAGTTTTATGAATTTACTTAAATTAAGTTGTGTTTTCCGAGTATACATTACTACTTTAGTTACAATGCTGACACGCAATTTCTATGTGCGTGCAGGGGTGCGTGCGTGCGCGAGCGAGTCTGTCTACAGTCAAAAACTGACAGATTTCTAAGTACAGTTTTAGAAACACAGAATGATACAAGAAACTGAAACAGTAAAACTTTTCTCTATAGTCTACGAGGAGTTGTTTGATGAAGCCGACTGCAGCTGTTTGATTAAACCGACTGTGATTGAATTAAGTTGTGTTTAAATTGAGTTGTGTTTGCCTTTTCCGAAGGCCCCAACACCTGATCCCCGAATCATAATAATAATGATAATAATAATAATGGTATTTATATAACCCTGAAACTTGTGCAGAGACAAATCAAAGCGCTTTCGCACCAGTTCTTCACACGCATGCATAACTCTAAAACTGGAGAAACCGAAGACAAGGAAGAGGCACGGAAGGGAGGCTGTTTTGGGAAGAGGTGGGTTTTAAGGTCAGATTTGAAAGAGCTGAGTGTGGAGACTTCAGGAAGCGAAAGAGGAAGTTCATTCCAATTGCAAGGTCCAGAGACAGAGAAAGAACGGCGGCCAACAGTCGAGTGTTTGAATTTGGGAATGCGTAACAGAATGGATCCGAAGCCGATCGTAATGAGCGAGATGGAGTGTAGAGGATGATCCCTAACCTATTAGGGTCCCGGCGCCTTTCATAATGATAATAATCACAATGATTATGATAACAACAATAACAATAATTATTATGATAATGATGATGATGATAACGGTGATAAAAGATAAAAACCAAAATGAGTTACTTTAATTGCTGTCTTCTTTTTTTTTCCTTTTTTTCTTTTTTGGTACAGTTTGTTTTTAAATCGATCTACAGGCCAGTCACACACACACACACACACACACACACACACACACACACACACACACACACACACACACACACACACACACACACACACGCTCTCACACGCACACACACACACACACACACACACACACACACACACACATATATATATATATATATATAAAGGGGAGACAGCTTTTCACGGAGTGACTCTTCTGAACAGTGCGGGAGCTTTGGTAATTAAAGTCATCCAAGTGTGACAACATTACGACCCACCAAACAATGTGAGTGAACGGAAATTACCTTTCCAGATAGGCACGCACACGTTTAAGTGGTCTACCTGCCTTCTTTGTTTTCTGTGTCGTTTTTCTGCTCCAGGGACTATGCCGCGGAGAATGTATTCAGATCAAGGCATGGCAGTTTGTGCTGACGATGTACATATAGGGCCTACATGTCTGGGGTCAGGAGGGATGGTGACGGGCCAAGAGGAGAGTTAGCTCTGTGTGTGTGTGTGTGTGTGTGTGTGTGTGTGTGTGTGTGTGTGTGTGTGTGTGTGTGTACATTGTTTATCATGTTACAGACAAATGACATACGAAAGACAAGAGTGTACATTACTACTTTAGTCACAAAGCTAACACACAATTTTTGTGTGCGTGCGCGAGCGAGTCTGTCTGCAGTCAGAAACTGACAGATTTCAAAGTACAGTTTTAGAAACAGAAGATGGTGCAAGAAACTGAAACAGTAAAACGTCTCTATCGTCTACGAGGAGTTGTTTGATGAAGTCGACTGCAGCTGTTTGATGAAGCCGACTGCAGTTGTTTGATTAAGCCGACTGTGATAAAGAAAGAGAAGACAAGAGCAAGACAGCCAGACGAGCAAGAGAGAGAGAGAGGGGGGGAGTTCAGAAATAAAACAAGACAACAAGAAAGAGTGGATAAAAGAGAAAAAGGAGATAGATAGGAAGAAAGACAAGAAAACAGGTTTTATATTGGACTCACAATGTGGATCCGTAAAAGGGGCTGGGGGTGGGGGGACTGTCTCCTCTGGGTTGACTAACCTTCAAACACGACAAAGAAAAAAACAACACATTCTGCGTGTTCTTTTAGGATGAACGACATGTCTGCACGAAATGGAATCCCATGTTTCGGTGCTTACGTTTCCCTGTTAGTCTCGAATAGGTGTAATATCTGAGAAAAGAGACAGAGAGAGACAGAGACAGATGAGGTGAGGGAAGAGAGAGAGAGAGAGAGAGAGAGAGAGGGGTGTAAGAAAATGAAACGAAATTTCATTATGATTATGTGAGAATAAACATATGTTTATTTTCATTTCATTTCAGTCCGGCCTCTATGCAAAGCTTAAAAAAATAATTTTAAAAAACCCACCAACAAACATATCAAAATATTCGATAAAAAGTAGTGTATAAACAAAGTGGAGATGGAGAGAGAAAGTAAGAGAGAGAGAGAGAGAGAGAGAGAGAGAGAGAGAGAGAGAGAGAGATGTATATACAGAGAGAGGGTTCTTGGAGAGACAGACAGAAATGCCTCTGATGGAAATAGCAGTTTAGTTAGAGAATGAATGAATTTCATTCAAGTTTTGAGGATAAGTGTTTGTAAAGCGATTAGAGCTTGGGGCTCCGGCCGAGGATAGGCGCTATATAAGTATCCACACCATTCATTCAAAAGCAACAGATAAAGCTATGGAACAAACCTCGTTAAAAAAAAACAGAGAAGTGTGAAATATTTTCTTTTCTTTTTTTTTTAAGCGGAAACCCCCAACTCTCTCTTCTCTCCTTAATGTCCTCAGTCTTTCAGCCAGTCTTTCAGGCAGACTGCAGATCCGAAAATGATGACAATCTGACGTGTCACCCACTGGTGCAACAGTTTGTTCCCCAAACCTACCTTCCCAGTGGAGTGATGGCCTAGAGGTAACGCGTCCGCATAGGAAACGAGAGAATCTGAGCGCGCTGGTTCGAATCACGGATCAGCCGCCGATATTTTCTCCCCCTCCACGAGACCTTGATTGGTGGTCTGGACGCTAGTCATTCGGATGAGACGATAAACCGAGGTCCCGTGTGCAGCATGCACTTAGCGCACGCAAAAGAACCCACGGCAACAAAAGGGTTGTTTTGTTCCTGGCAAAATTCTGTAGAAAAATCCACTTCTATAGGAAAAACAAATTAATTTACACGCAGGAAA
>NC_134878.1:42581208-42583708 GCF_041734735.1 Babylonia areolata
GAATGGAGAGAATCTGAGCGCGCTGGTTCGAATCACGGCTCAGCCGCCGATATTTTCTCCCCCTCCACTAGACCTTGAGTGGTGGTCTGGACGCTAGTTATTCGGGTGAAACGATAAACCGAGGTTCCGTGTGCAGCATGCACTTAGCGCACGTGAAAGAACCCACGGCAACAAAAGGGTTGTCCCTGGCGAAATTCTGTAGAAAAATCCACTTCGATAGGAAAAACAAGTAAAACTGCACAAAGGAAAAAAAAAAGGTGGCGCTGTAGTGTAACGACGCGGTCTCCCTGGGGAGAACAGCCCAAATTTTACACAGAGATATCTGTTGTGATGGAAAGGAATGCAAATACAAATACATCTCCAAAACTACTTTGATTCAGTCACAGAAATTTGCAATAGTTTTGTTCCATTTGGCAGTGTTCCGTTTTGTTCGTTTTAGAGCGTGGAACTGCACGAAGTTGCTTCTGCCCATGTTGAAACAGAGGTGAATATTGCACTTTGTGCACAGGACTTCTCCCTTCGTTTGATTGATTCTTACATCTCTGTCGGTCGGTCTCCAGTCACCCAGTTCTAATTTTTAACCTTGAATATTTGCTCCATGCTAGTACTTTAATTGTTCTGTGATGATAAATATTTTTTTTAATATATAGAGACAATGATGCTGATAATTATCATAATGAAATTGATGGGGAAAATGCTTCCTTCACTGCTTTGAAAAGAATATCAAGTACATGAATTATTAATCCAGAAGACTATAATAAAACTTGATATTGATGGTATTCAATATCTGCTGCCGTTGATATCAAGGAGAGAATGATTATTTAGAAAATAGAAAAAAAATGCTTTGTTATGTTTCCTTGCGAAAGATGCTTTTTGAAACTGTCTTCGTGCATGAACAATCTGTGTTATAAATAAAAACTAGATTGCATGCAATTACTTTTGACTCTTCGGGTGTTCCTTTGTTTACCTGCTGCCGTCGATATTAAGGGAAATATCCAAGACAGAGAGACGTTTTGTTTGTTTGCAATGATGGGTTTAAGAAATCGTTGTCACCTACGTATTTGATATTGGATCTGCAGTTGTTTTCAACAGTATTAGTTATTTCTTTGTTTTTAAAGTCTGCGGTTGTTTTCAGTACTATTCGGGTTTTTTCTCAACGTTAGGACGTTACAAACAACAAGAACAATAACAGAAACAACAACAGCGTCGATCTTATCCTCTCCGTTTGGTTAAAACGCCTCAGGACTTTTATTATGTAATGGATATTTTTACTATCTTCAAATGTTTGTTTTCACTTACACTTGAGCGCTGCCCATTCAATATGATTCACAGGAAAGCCTGTGACGAAAACTATACATACAGATTATTCAGTCCTCTACTAGATCTCGTCGTTGTTCTGTTCCAGTGAGTGCGGCGTGGTCGTGTTCGCCGGGAACAAGGCAGTTAAAGCGCGGGTTGCAAGTGATGGAAGCCAACAGACAGTGCGCCCCTGTGTCGCACGTTACACCCGTCAGTGGGAGATGAACTGGTCCGCGGAGTGACACAGCTGTGGGGCAGGCGATCAGGTCATACGTTTTTCCTTCATCTGAAAAGTGTGTGCCAGTTACGGCTGTAATTGGTGAGTCCAGAGTGTTGTGTTTATTTTTCTGCCGGTTCATACGTTCATTTGTTTTCCTTTTATTTTCCTTTCTTTCTTGTCCTTTGTATTTGCATTGGTGGTTGAGTTAAGTTTTTGTGTTCTCCATTGTTTTTTCCTTCCACCATGCAACACGTAATGATATTCATTCTTTGCTCACAATACCACCACTGTACAACATATGAAGAAAAAAAATCGATTCACAAGGTTTACAAAACTGGAAACAATATATTTAACAGTGTGATTACGTTTGTTTTATTTACATCATTTTTGTGGAATATTTTCACACCTGATAAGGTTCGGTATGATTTCTGTAATGGCATGACCTTCCCGTGGTGCTTTTTGTTATCACCCAACCGTTGTGATTGATGTTTTAAACTTGCTTCAGAATCCATGAGATACCCGTCGTGGTGGACTGGACTCACTTGTCATTAGCGGGTAATGTTCGTTAGTGTTTCTTGATGATCTCTATTCTCCATTCATCGACTGGTTGCTTGAAATATTAGGCACGCCGATCGAAAGACTTATAATTACAGCATTGTATTGTATTGTATTGTACTGTACTGTAATGTACTCTTTGTAACAACATATTTCTTATGTGTGAGATTCGAGCTGCTCTCCCCGGGCAGAATACGTCGCCGCAGGGCAGTGCCACCAATTTCTTTCAGTCTACAAGTGTATTGATTTACTATCAAAGTTGGGGGTTTTCTACTAACTGTTGTTAAGGACAACCCTTTTGTTACTGTGGGTTCTTCCAAGTGAGCGAAGTGCACGCTGCTCAATGGAACTCGGTTTATCTTCTCATCCAATACTATCACCCAGTCCACCACTGACTGTCTAAAGGGAGGGTGTGTGTGTGTTGGG
>NC_134878.1:42598708-42643708 GCF_041734735.1 Babylonia areolata
GAGACTGAGACTGAAACAGCAAAGATACCTAAAATGGTTTTCATCATCACGTCGTTTCTTCTCCGGAAGCTCCGATTTCCTGCACGCTAATTGCAACTTCCTGTTGAACATATACGCAGTGAACGCGATTTTCCACCCCTCTCCCCAAATTTGTCAATAAAATCTTAATCAGTTTATTACGTTGTGAAACGAAATGTACTGTGATGGACACTGGCGGTAAATGTTTGCCGTCAGGACGCTGACTGGAATGAACCGTAATCATTGGAGCTGATACACATCTGGGACTGGAAACTACTCCACTCCGTGATTTTTTCATCTAACTGGGTGTTGATTTCACAACAGCTTAGCAGCAGAATTTGGAAGAAAAAATATCGAAATTTAATGTAATAATTTTGTCTCGTTTCGTTTGGTATGCTGCGGTGGGTACCTGCTGATAGCGCTACGTGTCGAATTACATTTTCATTACAGAACATTAGCACCAGAAGGCTTATGTGGAATACACTGTTTCGACGGCTATCAATTTCTGAAGCAGGCATGTGTCCAAAGAAAATCCCGTATCTTCTGTGACAGGTAACAGTTTTCTGCCTCGGTGGGTTCTGATTGCCGTGGACAATGGCAGTATCACGATAGTCCTGTGTGGACAAGCACGTGCAACGCTGTAGTTCATTAACTCGCTGTTATCTAGTTTATAGCAAGGCCGATGAGCGGGTGAGAAGGGGGTGGGTGTGTGTGTGCTTTTTGTGGTAAAAATTATCGTTGTGTGGTTTTGGTGGAAGCTGGTTTGTTTTCATCCACTCAACTACTTTCTTCTTCAAAGAGGAAGAGGTATGCATTTGGATTGAATGATGGTATCTAAAGACAATACAGCGTGGATGGTTTTTGCTCTTGAAAATTATTCTGACTGTGGTAAATCAGATCAGATGTGAACTGTTCTGCACGTTCAAGTGGGGAACGAGTGGAATGACTGCTACAGCGCAGCCACATAAATCCGCTGTGAAACCGAAGGGTGCATCACTCAGAACATGTGCCCAGTGGAAACACACACACACACACTCACACACACACACACACGCGCATATGCACGTAGAGAGCGAGAGACAGACAGATAGATAGGAGGATTCAAGAACTGACAACGCATTGCTGAGTTTTGAACGGTGCATGCTGAAGCACAGCATTTTTAGTATTTCCGCGCGCGTGACAAGCACGTGCTTTGCCTGGCGATCATTAACTGTACCTGTTCTTAAGTGTGAGGTCGAGAGCGAAGGTTATCTTTTGATACTGTTGCCACTAGTTTATGGGAGGGGTTGAGGGGAAAAAAGCTCGTGTTTCTTTGAGAACAGAAAAATTAATCTGGAAACCAGTTTGAGACTACAGACACCAATTGAGTTTGCTTAAACAACCCAGCCCATCCACTTGCACCACCACCCCACTTTTTTATGCCTTTTTGTTTAAAAAAAAAAAAAAAGATACCAGTCAGTCATTTTACATCGACCTTGTTTCATCCAGTTTCGGAAGTTTAAGCGCATAGTTTCCTGCTTATAGAATTATGTGATGGAACATAATGGAACAGATTAGAGTGCAATGGAATACCTTAATTGCCAAGTGCAACAGGGTCACAAGGAATTACATTCAGCCCTGGTATGGCCCTGTTCGGGTCGGCCCGGTTCCTAGTCAAATGTAAAGTCTTTCCTAACTTGAAGCATACGTTTCAAAGAAGTGACCATTCACCAGAAAATGGAAGAGACAGGTTCCAGCGCTCAGGGCATTTTCTGCCTCGCTGGTGACTTGTGATTGGTGCAGCAGTGCACTGGCATGACTTACGGTGACATGCACGTGCACTGCATCTTGTTCATCGATTGCCTGCTGGTGTGTGGAAAGCGAGGCTGACATGGTTGGTCTGCAGGAGTCAGTGTGTTCCATAGGTATTTTCCGTCAAAAGTTTTGAAAATGGTAGAGGCACATATTGATTTCGTTAAAACTCACAGTACAAATGCATTTGTCACCTTGCTTCTTGGTAATTCCCTCCTTATTTAGTATCCCCAATTCAGGACAAATTTAACGGGAGTTTTCGTTGAAATGATAGCAATAAGATGTTACCCATTTTCAGTGATTTACGACTCAGTTTTGGGACTTATTGATGTAGATTCAGTCGCTACACCACTGTGCGGCCACCATGGCACGAAAACGTCGTAATGATACGTTCATGCACTTTGTGCATACCGCAAGTGTCGGTTTGTGTTCGTGATAGGGTCAGTTCGCATGGTTTAAAGTTAAAACCTGTTCTTAGAAGGATGCATTACACACTGCACTATTTCGTACATACCTCCATTGTTAAACACATGAGAAGTTTCTTTATAATAGGAACCAGTAATTAGGATACTAAAATATGAAATTTCTTAACTTATTTTCTTGTTTGGGAGTGTCTTGTTGCAGTTTTACCAGTTGGCGAAATCATCAGACACCATCCTCTTATCCTTCATATACCACTGAGTGCGCAAATAGTATTGTAGTGTTTGTGTTTTATAAATACACCACGGGTTAGTGATGTGGTTTGAAATGATAGCAGTTAATTAGCATTCACTTGTTCAAGCATTTGTGAAAATCAGCAGAAAACAAACAGCCCTCACAGCGTGATGCGGTTAAAATGATGATAAGTAAAGCGCTCCAACCTCCATTGTGTGGTTTATACACAGCGCAGGTGCCCATTGGGCTTACGACGAAAATTTTTAATTTGTGCTGAGCTTTTGGCCTCAAAGGAATTGTTCCCATGTATATTCACAAGCCCAGTCTTTCTATCGGTAAAGGGGAACGTAGGTGTGCGTTAGCATTCACGTGCAAAATGACGTCGTGGCTTTTAAGGACTTCCAAAGCCAGTGCCTGGAAATAGGACTTCAAAAATCTAATCTTTGACGCGTGCAGCACACCTTAACATTCTGCCAGAGACTGCTGTGCTGATAGGCCGTTCTGCATGGCTGCGTTTCGATTTGCACGTGCAGGATCACAGCGTCAGTGGCTTTTCCGCGTTAGCACGTGCATCGCTCGCTTTTCATTAATTGCACGCTTTGTTGTTTTATAACGCGAGGTTGTGCACCGCTCTCTTTCATCAGCTGCCCGTCTTGTTGTTTTGGTCGTTGGGGTCGAGCTGGAGAGTTCTGAAACTTTGATGGGAATGGGAAGGGTTTTGTTGTTTTTGTCGTGTTCTTTCTAACACCCCTCCCCCTTGTCTCTTTTTAACTTGTTTTTATTCATTTCACAGGTCTTGACTCTGCTGCTATTCACTGTGAAAAAATTCATCTGTATGTTTTGAAAATTTTTTTAGGGGTCTCCCTTCAGACACCAAATGATCTCGTCTATGGTGAGACTGACAGATATCCAATATTGTTGCTCTCTACTGTTAAATGTATTAAGTACTGGCTCAAGTTAACACAAATGGATGAACACAGATTGCCATATAAAGCATACCAAATGCTGTTAGACATAGATAATAAGGGTAGAAGAAATTGGGTTTCAAATATTAGAAAGAAATTATATGAGTACGGTTTTTGGTTTTGTATGGCTAAATCAAGGTTTTGAAGATATAAATGTTTTTATTCGTGTTTTCCGCGAAAGATTGGTTGATTGTAGATGGCAAAGTTGGAATTCTCATATCAAGGACAGTGACAGATTTAATGTATACAGAATTATCAATAATTTGCATAGTTTTCCAATTTATATGCGTATGCATATTGCTAGAGGTTTGAAGTATTTAATGACGAAATTTAGATTCGGTGTCTCTGATATTTTTACTCATCAGTATCGTTATAGGCAGTCAAACATGTGTAATAAGTTTTTATTATGTTATGCCCACTATGCAAAGAATGAATTGAAGATGAGGTCAGTTTTGTGCTTAGTTGTCCAGCATTGAGAAATACCAAAGAACAATTAATTCCACTCAAATTTTATAGACAGCCATGTTTATTTAAACTCATTTTGTAATTGTCGTCTACGAACGAAACTGTTGTACAACATTTTGCTTTATATTTGCGTAGAGCTTTTATACAACGCAGTGCCTATGTAACGTTTTTTTCCTTTGTATTAATATGCGACTTAATGTCAATTCCGTGTGTACCCCCTTCTAAGGGGCCATGGCCTATATGAATAAAACGTCTACGTCTACGTCTCTCTCTCTCTCTCTCTGTCTCTGTCTGTCTGTCTCTCTCTCTCTCTATCTCTCTCTCTCTCTGTATGTGTGTGTATGTGTGTGTGTGTGTGTGTGTGTGTGTGTGTGTGTGTGTGAACGCGCCCCGCTGCCAGTCCTGTGACCACACGGCCTAAACACAGCAAGCAAAATAAATCAGAGAATTATGCCGGACGAATATTTTCTGCTCTGATCTTTTGTCCGCTGTACAGAGGGGATGCTATCAGTCAGTTCAATTCTCATCTCTTTTCATTGACTGGATCTGCAACACCCCCCCCCCAGGCCCCCCCCCTCCCCGCCCCTTACCTTTCTGACCTAGTGGTTCTGCACCCCCTCACCTTTCTGACCAAGTGGTTCTGCACCCCTCACCTTTCTGACCAAGTGGTTCTGCACCCCTTTACCTTTCTGACCAGTTGGTTCTTCACCCTTTACCTTTCTGACCTAGTGGTTCTGCACCCCCTCACTTTTCTGACCAAGTGGTTCTGCACCCCTTTACATTTCTGACCAAGTGGTTCTGCACCCCCTCACTTTTCTGACCAAGTGGTTCTGCACCCACTTCCCTTTCTGACCAAGTGGTTCTCCACCCCTTTACATTTCTGACCAAGTGGTTCTGCACCCCCTTACCTTTCTGACCAAATGGTTCTGTAACCCTTCCCTTTCTGACCAAGTGGTTCTGCACCCCCTCACCTTTCTGACCAAGTGGTTCTGCACCCACTTCCCTTTCTGACCAAGTGGTTCTCCACCCCTTTACATTTCTGACCAAGTGGTTCTGCACCCCTTTACATTTCTGACCAAGTGGTTCTGCACCCCCTTACCTTTCTGACCAAATGGTTCTGTAACCCTTCCCTTTCTGACCAAGTGGTTCTGCACCCCCTCACTTTTCTGACCAAGTGGTTCTGCACCCACTTCCCTTTCTGACCAAGTGGTTCTCCACCCCTTTACATTTCTGACCAAGTGGTTCTGCACCCCTTTACCTTTCTGACCAAGTGGTTCTGCACCCCTTTACATTTCTGACCAAGTGGTTCTGCACCCCTTTACCTTTCCGACCAAGTGGTTCTGCACCCCCTCACCTTTCTGACCAAATGGTTCTGCACCACTTTACCTTTCCAACCAAGTGGTTCTGCACCCCCTTACCTTTCCAACCAAGTGGTTCTGCACCCCTTTACCTTTCTAACCACGTGGTTCTGCACCCCCTTACCTTTCTGACCAAATGGTTCTGCACCCCTTTCTCTTTCTGACCAAGTGGTTCTGCACCCCTTTACCTTTCTGACCAAATGGTTCTGCACCCCTTTCTCTTTCTGACTACGTGGTTCTGCATCCCTTTACCTTTCTGACCAAATGGTTCTGCAACCCTTCCCTTTCTGACCAAGTGGTTCTGCACCCCCTCACCTTTCTGACCAAGTGGTTCTGCACCCCCTCACCTTTCTGACCAAGTGGTTCTGCACCCCTTTACCTTTCTGACCAAGTGGTTCTGCACCCCCTCACCTTTCTGACCAAGTGGTTCTGCACCCCTTTACCTTTCTGACCAAGTGGTTCTGCACCCCTTTACCTTTCTGACCAAGTGGTTCTGCACCCCTTTACCTTTCTGACCAAGTGGCTCTGCAACCCTTCCCTTTCTGACACAGTATTGACTGGTGTGTACCTTCTAACCTTTCTGACCAAACTGTTGACTGGTGTTGCACCCCCTTACCTTTCTGACAAGGTATTGACTGGTTCTGCGCCCCCTTACCTTTCTGACCAACTGGTTCTGTTTTGTCTTACGTTTCTGACCAACATTAGACACCGTTCCACACCTTTGAAATCTTTTCTTAGAACATACTGAAACTGTTTTGAATGATCGATCTTTCTCCTTCCCACGAGGCCGGCTTTGTGTGCGTGCGTCGATGCGTGTGGGGATGGGTTGGGGAACGTGGGAGGCTGGAAGGGATGGAGATGTGTGTTTGTGTATTGTGTGATGTCACATATTTCATATTCCTGTACATCATTCATGTCTCATGCACCGCAGGTTAAGCGCTATATAAATGCTCGTTTTTTAATTATGAAAGCCCAGCCTTTCACAATGTGTGGTCACTGGTGTGTGCGAATGTCCAGCTGTCTCATTTTGTGCGCAGCCATTATTTTCTCTTCACGATTATCCCATCATCCTTTATCCGAGTCTTCATCATTTTCCCCGTTTGTCCGACAGAAATGTTGACGCTTTTGATCTGTTCATTCTTGTTCTTGTGATTGGTTCTCTCTGGTTTCGGTTTTGGTGCGATTATGTTGTCCGTCACAGTCGTTAATTCTCTGTTTCTGTTTCCGTCTGTATATGTCTCTAACATTTGTTCGTTCGTTCCTTCGTTTGTTCTCCCACCCTCCTCTCTTTTTCCCTCTCTCTCTCTCTCTCTCTCTCGGTTCCTACCCCTCTCCTTCTCTCTGTCAGAACAACGTAATTTCTCTTGATCTCTATGTCGTTATGTGTTCCTCCCCATCACATCCTCTATGCCCCTCCCCTACCTTCCCTCTTCCTCCCCCTGTTCCTGTAATTGTGGAGTTTATTGGACTCTTTGCCTTTGTCATTTTATAAGTGTGGTCCATCATGCTGAAATGAACATTCACTTTATAGCCCTCTTGATGTTATCTTTATGCACGTTTTATTTCGCGAACCACTGTCAGTGTGCGTTTGTTCACACAGTGGTCGTGTTTCTCTCCCCCCTCTCCTCCCCCCCCCACCTCCACACACCCCTGTGTTTCTTTCTCTGTATGTCAGTCTGTGTCTGTCTGTCTCTGTCTGTCTGCCTGTCTGTCTGTCTGTTTGTGTGTGTGTGTTTTTGTGTGATCTCCGGGTCTGTCTCCCCCTCTCTCTCTCACCTCCTCACTCCCTCTCTCCACCCCTTCCATTTATATACATTTATATATATATATATATATATGTGTGTGTGTGTGTGTGTGTGTGTGTGTGTGTGTGTCTTTTTGACTGTCTTTCTCTCTCCATGTGTGTATCACATCATGCTAATCCAAACAGTGCAATGAACGAGAGAATGATGCCGTACATTGCCACCAGTGTTAAGGCCTGGCCACTTCTGTCAGTATACGTAACTCAGTGTTAAAACTCCTGTGTCCCAGAGTGCATACATATTTCACACAGTAAGAGCTCGCTGGAAGAGTTGCAGCAGATCAAACGAAAAATGCGCACATGTTGACCTGTATCGGGTCTCTGTGGTTCCAAACATCAAGCGTTTTGCCTCGTGTAGGTAGCTTCTTTCAGTTCTTAAAACACTCGTGATTTGGTCTTGAAAACAGTCTCTTCTTTCCTCCCTTTTCTCACTCTTTTCTTTTTGTCTTTGTTTTCCTTATTCTTCCTCCACCTCCTTTCCTTCCTCTCTTCCATCCTCATCGTCTTTCTTCCCCTTCTTCTTCTTGCTCTCTTCCTCCTCCTTTATTCACCTTCTTCATTTGCCTTAGTTCGCACTAAGCCTTTAAAACCATAGAAGCTGAGTTTGGATTTTTCAAAAGCAGTTGTACCAGAGAGCAATCTTGAACCATAGTACTCCTTTGTTTTCGCATTGAAATCAGCGGTGCGGGAAGTTGGTCTTTTGCATGTGGATTTTCCTCGCAGCCCAGTGATCGCTGATAAACCTTGACGAGCGTGTGCAGTTCCCAGTTTGGTGTTCCCAGCTCCTGTGTGACTGTTGGTCTCTTGTCAGTGATCACACCAATCATGGTTCACGCGTGGCTCGTTTGCTGATCGCAGCTTTGAGATGGGTTTGCATGAGTGGTGAAGGGACGCTGTGTTGTTCACATGAAGTCAAATCGTGTTGTTTATAGATCATTCGATCACAGAGGGGCCATTTCGGGGCTGACAAAAATAACGGCAAATGATCTGTTAGGATAACTTTAAAAAGACCAATCACCCGTAACTCAATCAGTGCACGTAAACTTTAAACAAAGTAAAAAAAAATTCACTTCAGGAACTGAAATAGTGTCCGGAGGTCGGCCTGCATCTCCGAGGAGAAATCTCTTGTTTTCAATATGGAGAGCCAACCCAGTTTGACATAGGGGAATGTGGTTGGATGACATTAATATGCCTACTGTCATGGACAATTAAAATAATCAAACCCACCGCCTTTAATTTATGTGTGCATGTTCTGTTGCATGTGTTGTAGACGGGGTCTCTTTTAAAGTTTGCTGCAAACGAGGCGTTCAAGCTGCTGGCTTTGAGCAACACACTGGTTCATTTGAACTTAATCATAATACCAACGGTTGCATGCGGCATGGTAAGATTGTAACTTTTCGGTAATTCCCTTTGGAAAGCAAACTCAAGATATCTGTTTGTGATTTTTTTTTAAACATTGACCACTTTAAGGTTTTTCATTTGTTTTTTTCATGTAAGCTTTTATGTCTTCTTTTTCTGGAATCATATTGAGATTTCTCCTGTGAATGAGGAGATGGTGAAGAGATACCATGCTAATGGAATCATTTGGATGGTTATTTTATTTTAACAGCAAAGTAGTAAAGAAAAATACTGACAGGTGGACAACACATGAACATGACCACTTTGATTTAGAGGAATGAAACCAAGTGGATTGCATACAATAGCGTACTGATGTGGGTAATAACTATTACATTCAGTTTATGTGTGCGTGTTCTTGCTGTATGAGTGATTAAACTCATTCACTCGTTCACCTCAGTGCACCAATCACAGTATCGCTTTGCCATCTGCCCATACAATTGCCTTGCATCCAGACCACAAAGGCTTCTTCAGCTAGTATCAGTCACTGAAATACCATTGGGGCAAGACTGCGGTACTGTTTGAGTGCCGCTCGTTAGTTCGAAAGTCTTTCTGCGTCCCTGTTATTCGACGGAAATATATTGCATATAGAATGCTTTTTTCACAAATGCCTGTCTTCATCGGACACGACATTTTAGATGCAATTATGTTTTATGCCCCGCCATACATACTGGTGATTGTAGACAGCTAATTAAAAGTGTTGATTTTTACATTTACATGCCATTAAACAAAAGGAATAAATAAATAAAATGGTACCTTAAGTACGTAAGTATAAAAAAAATTTAGAATAAATACGGAATATCTGCTTTTTGATGCAACGTTGGCGAGTGAAGAAATAAAAATGTAACAGTTGAGGAGGATGGCTTATTACAGAATAGTGAACCAGTGGAACATAACAAAACAAACTTGGACAAACGGTATTTTATACATGCATAACTAAGAAGACACACAACTTGCTGAGCCACAGAACAATCAGGGTAACAAGAACGTAAAATGTACCTGAAAACGTCTGCAAGTAGATCATCCTCAAAACTAAAGAGGCACAAAAGATAACTGACTTAATATGCAGATGAAAAGGTCTTCAGTTAAAATCAAATCAGAAGACGGACCAAAGAAAACTTATGACGCATGAGCAAATCATTGAAGTAATAACACGAACAAAAATCGCACTTTCTGCCTGATGCATTGCTAGTTTACTGCGAGAAGCAAACACTTTTTGTCGTGATACGTAGTCAGCCAACGCCAGTGTGCAGAGGTCTTGGAATAAGAGATTTCTATAGATGGAAGAAGAGTGTGCTTTTATCAAAAAGTGCAGAAGAAGGGCACAGAGGGAGGGCCGTGCGATAGAAAAACGACATATTGAATGGCGAAAAGAAGCAGCCGGCTGTATTGCAGAGACCTGCTGGTACGACTGAAAAGAGGCCTACTGGAAGTCAGAGGGGTGGGTCAGGGAGCGGAGTAGATCTTTGATCAGTCTGTCAAGGGTCCCCAGGGAAATGTAATAAGAGCCAGCTTTTGTACTGAAGGGAGGAGGCCTGTGGCTGGTGTCCACTTCAGGGGTGAGCGAAAAGTCCGGGGCTGGCACGTCATCTTTTGCCACCTCTCACGCGCACTCTTTCCTCCAATCATTTTGTGCCGACATTCACAACAACCATCTGTATGTCTGTCGAGGCCCTCTTGGTACTTACTTGCCTGAAAAAAAACAGAAGACAGTGTTGACTCGAGTCATTTATATCCACAAAATTCAGCCCCAAACGAAAAAAAACATGGTTTGGAGTTGTGTTACTACAGATCACATGTGTGAATTATGTTGGAATATACTGGTCAGTGTAGTGTGTGTGTGTGTGTGTGTGTGTGTGTGTGTGTGTGTGTGTGTGTGTGTGTGTGTGTGATCAAATTAGCCACTACCATATGTCAACGTATCGTGACAATCGAACAATAGGACAAAATAAGGCTCTTCTCAACATGATCCTAAGCATCTTATCTGATGTTAAGTCTATGGTTAATAATGCCTGTTGTATACACTTCGTTCACAGAACAAGAGGAAGATAAACGAAGGGAAAAGACGGGAATATGAAAAAGAGGGAAGAAAGAGAGAGAAGGAAAGAGTAGAAGAACTAAGGAGAATGAAGGAGCAGGGGAGGGGAAAGAAGAAAAGGAAAGAAGAAACGCAGTGTTAAATACGTTTCATCAGCCTGTCTGCAAGGTTTCAGTGGTGGACAGCGGCAATGTGGGTCAGTCAATAGTTACTGTGGTATAGACACATCTGCGTGCTGACTGGCTGTGTGTCACTGCTCACCATGGCCACAATACGCTAAGTTTGTACCCGCCACCAGGGCGAGTACCTCTTTGATCCATTACGGAGACTGCTGCCCCAGTGAGAGAGGAGAAGCAGACGTCTGGAACCATTCGATTGTTTCATCCTAATTCGGAGATCGATGGGAGCAGCGTTCAGACATGTCTTACGGGGGTTGAGATTACCCTCGCTTGCCTGTCTGGCCCCGACAAGAACCCATCGCGTGAAGGTGAATTAACTGGGGTCTGGAAAAACCATCGGCCGCATCATGAAAGTGACTTGATCAAAGTTAAAGTGGGAAAACACAGGCTTTGATTGCCTGGCGGGTGTTGCTGTTCTGCTTGCCTTCTGTTACTTACTTTCTTTCTCCCCTTCCTTTTTTGTTGCTTGAAGACAGCGGTTCAGTGTGGTTTAGCGCTTTGGATGTGGGGTTTCAAAGCTTAGTCATTCGTGTGAACAGTGGGGATGAGAGAGAAGTAATGAGCCAGAGACATGTAAGCACAAGTTCATGTGTTTTGACAATGAGTGTCGCTTTGGAATTACTTTGCTTGGTGAAAAAGAGGAAGGGAAAGCAGAATAGTGCAAAGACGACAATGGAAGCACCGTTTTACTTTCAGCAAGATATTGTGGAGATTAATTGTAACCGATCCCTTTCAGCACTGACTGCAACTTAATGTATGAAAGATGTTTGAGCAAAGTAAAGACGTAACTTCAGAAAAAAAAACTCACGAAAGGCAAAACAGGGAACTGTAAATGGCAGATAACATGTCTAGACCCTTTGTGCACATCTTGGCACAACCAGTCAGATGGTCAATGGTAAACCCACATGTATGACCAGATACCTGTTGTTGTTTTTAAAAGTTTTGCCTTCTTTTAAGTTTACCTTGATTCTTTTTTTTCTTTCTTTTTTCTACTTTTTCTAAGGCTAAACCATCAATTGAAGATCAAGAAAGGGAGATGAAAAATGCGTCGTCACGCTTTGATATCTATAACAAATGGGTTATCAGTTCCTGGTTCCAGTTTAGACGGAAGTTAATGCAACAACCACAAATCTTCAAAGAAAAGTCTACCATAAACCATTCAATGCCTTGAGCTTGTTATCCCAAATGGAATTCACTTCCGTTAGTGTTGTATACATCTCACCCAATTGAAACGTCCTTTCTCAGCGTGAAAGACGCTTCTCAAAACAGTGTCTTCAAAATATTAATATACACTCGGATTACCATAAAAAAAAGTCTTTTACCAGTCCTTATTCGAGGCTTTCAGCATATGAAATGAATACTGTGACATATCCATACTGAAAGTTTTATCAGAGAAAAGAAAAAAAACCCATAGTTCTTTTGTTTGTTCGTGTGTGTAGGAGGGGACGGAGGAATGCGTCCATAAACACCACAAACTTTATTTCTGGTATTGATTATCGAACGTTATCAGTTCAAACTGAATAAACGCGTATAATGTGTGCGCGTGTGTTAAAAAAATGATTTTAGATGTTGAATAATAAGACTGATTATGCTGTACTGTAAGGTGGTTTTATTATTTTCACGATTTGAAGTGTCATGGGAAAGTTCAAAAAGGTTTTGGGCGTGGTGGTTTGAAAGACTTAAGGCCAGACATGGCAGCTATTTTCAGCTATTTTCAAAACAGTTTTATTCTAAATTCTGATTATTATAGGTGGATATTGTTAGGTATCACCCACGATTCACAAAAATGTAAAAAATAGTATACTCTTCATACACCGGGTGCCATGGAAACGATTCAAAATTGCCGACAAATTTTAAAAAAATTACAGCTCTATAACTACAAAACTATTATAGGTACTTCAGGTTTTCTTTTTGTTTTTGATTTATCATCACCTGAACTCACTTTCTGCGTCAGGATAGCCGAGTCAAATTGAAAGTTTTTTGACACAGCTGTTTATCAAAACGAAAAAAAAATTCAAGAACAGAAAGTGTCATTTTTTTAATTTTTTTTATTTAGTCGTTGGAAAATTAAATATTTTAGATATAATGGTGTTCCAACGTAGAAAGTGAGTTCAGGTTATAAAAAATCAAAAACAAAAAGAAAAAAAGAATAATGAGCCAGGTTTCGGAAAATATGAACAATTTCCTTGTCAGGGGAGAAGACGGAGACGGAGAGGGGGTTGACGGGGGTTTTAGGGGAGGGCTTGAGGAAAGCCAGCAGAAAGCTGGTCTGGTGTAAGCCAGAATATTTAGCCCTACCCACCGTAAGATTCCATCACCACTCATTGTGTGTGTGTGTGTGTGTGTGTGTGTGGAGAGAGAGAGAGAGACAGAGGGAGATTTAGGCAGAGCAGTGTTGCCAGATGGCTGAACTCGAAGACCTCTTGATTATTTTAGTAGAGTTAAACCAGTCAAGGGCACAAAACGGGCAAATTATCACAGTGCAGTGTGCAAGAAAAACATTTATGTTCGTCGTGGCTTGAAATGAGTTAAAACTGGTTTGTTTTCTTTTCATTAAAGTGAGCATCTGTTTTCGAACAGACTGTAGATGTATAGCATCCTGATGTTTGAAGTTAATTCTGAAAACAAACTGGCTGAATACTCCTTTTCTCATTACTGTTCACTTAGATAAATATTCCATCATCTTGCTGCGTCAGTTCTAACATGAGCAATCGCTTTCAAATCGGTCTTTTCCTTTCTCCTATCCCACCACGAAACCGATATTAGCGTCCATGACTCGTGTTTCTGTTTCTGTTTCCCTTTCTTCTGTTTTGTCTCTTTGAATTTAACAACGGCTAGAAAAGAAAAAACAGGATGATTTCATTTTAGTTTGCAATGTCATAAACTATCGCAACAAGTTTGTAATTTTGAGATTAAAAGATATCGAGCCAAGTTCCCTGATTTTTAGTTCTTTTGAATTTTTTTTCTGGCGACTGCAGTATGAGCTGCCAACCTGTCTTTAAGTCCCTTGAACAATCACCTATTAACAAATATGGGATATTCTCTCAAAAACACTCACCATCTTCGCTCTCTTTCTGTCTGCCTTTCTATCTGTCTTTGTGTCAGGGTCTGATCCTCTCCTCCTTTCTCTCTTTCTCTCTCATCCACCCTCTTTCTATTCGTTCCCCCCCCCCCCCCCTAAAGAACTATTTTGCCCTTTGCACCATTCTTTTTTCTCCTGTCTCTCACACGCGAGCAGTACTGGTACGTGATTTCCGTTGTCTGGCACACTGCATTTCCGTTTCGCTGCGTGATCCCTGCCGTGCGCAATTAATTCCCAGCAGACCTTTTACCCACCATTTCCGGCTTCCAACTGTTTGCGCGCAGTCTGTTGACGGCTGTTGCACTGTCTCCGGGATCGATCTGGACTTGATGGACTTTTTGCAGCGTGCAAGACTGGTATAGCCGTCCTTTGGAAATCCTGTTGTAGAATTTCCCTCTGCTCCACCTGTTTCAGATTTTCACCTTTCCATTCTTCTTTTCTGCATTGCTGGTCCACTTTGTTTGTTTGAGAAGGTGCAGGGTAATGTGTGTGTGTGTGTGTGTGTGTGTGTGTGTGTGTGTTGGAGCTCATGTACGTTTATATGTATTTGACTGTGCTTTCATATCTGTGAAACTGCATGTTTGGTGCATATCTGTTATGCATGTGTGGGTGTATGTGTGAATGTGTGACTTCATGTTTTACATTTATTTGCTTATTTATCATCATTGTTGTCTTATTTATTTATTTTTTTAAATTTTTTTTTATTACTACTACCTTTTTTATATCATAATTATTATTTATTTATTTATTTATTTATTGATGTAAGCTTATCTAGTATTCATTCACCTTTTTTTTTCTCAAGGCCTGACTAAGTGCGTTGGGTTACGCTGCTGGTCAGGCATCTGCTTGGCAGATGTGGTGTAGCGTATATGGATTTGTCCGAACGCAGTGACGCCTCCTTGAGCTACTGAAACTGAAAATGAAACTGGTCCACTTGCCATTTTCTTTTTCTTTTTTTTAAGGCTTTGATTTTTTTTCTGGTTTTGATAATTAGGCACCTTTACTGTTTTGTATTTTTGCGCTTATGACGTGTGAGAGTTTGGCAAGTTTTGTCTTGTATGCCTGTTGTTGTAAATGATTTTCTTTTAATCTGTATAATTATGTTTATGTTCATGTTCAGGTTCGTTTTCTTTGATCTTCGGATGGAAAAAACAGAATTTTTGGCAAAAAATAAAAGAAAGGAGGGCGGGGTGGGGGTGGGGGTGGGGGGCGTGGAAACCATAACAACCACCACCGGACGAACGTTAAACACATGTGAAGCCAGAGGAAAATAAAGAGAAAGGGATGCATTCGGGAATGGTCTCATAGTGTACAGCGGATGGCGAATCATTCACCTCTGTGTGAATATTGATTGACAAGCGGAGCGGGCACTAATGAGGTGGGCACGGCAAGGTGCCATTTGTTCTGCTGGTTGTGATGTCTGTCGGATGGCACAGGGTGTCCTGAAACACTTTGTCTTCGTGTCATTATGGCTCCGGTAGTTCGATAGCGCTCTGTCTGTACCTTTGTGCCTGTCTGCCTGCTTTTCTCCCTTCAGTCTTCGTCTGTTTTCCCTGACTCCACTCTCTCCCTCTCAGTTAAAAAAGTCTGATTATTTGATTTACATCTGTTCTTGTGGCATTTCTGGGATAAACAGAGCCCGTAGTATGCAAATCACCTGTGCTCATTAACTGAAGTGTCAAAGATGTCTCCCATCCCACCTCTCTGTCTCTGTGTGTGTGTGTGTGTGTGTGTGTGTGTGTGTGTGTGTGTGTGTGTGTGTGTGTGCGTGTGATCTGTCTCCCCCTCCTTCTCTCTGTGGTATAGTTTCCGATAGCCGATCTCTTCAATTCTAGTATCATTTATTCAAGAGGATGCTTTTGGAGTGCAGTATTATTTGAATGTCCCTGCCTTCAAGAAAATTAGTCGCGAAGGTCTCATGAAGAAATTGAAAAACACTATAATTCATTCCTAGTGATGTATCTGACAGTAATGTATTTTAGGCATTGTTTCTGACACGACAGATGGTTTGAGACATGTCTGCTTCTATCGCACTTATTACCCTCATTTTGGTTCATGTGACGTGCTTGTAAATTGTCGTTCCTACTTTCGTTGACATGCATTTAATCCTTTTTCACTCTTTGTCGATCTGTTGGTCTCTCTGTCTGTCTGTCTGTCTCTCTCTCTCTTTCTCTCTCTCTCTCTACCTTTCGTATCTGTTCTGTTTTGGGGAATTCAATACGATCAATACCCCAGAAAACGGAATATGGCTGCCGACATGGCGGGGTAAAAACGGTCATACACGTAAAAGCCCACTCGTGTACATACGAGTGAACGTGGGAGTTGCAGTCCACAAACGAAGAAGAAGAAGAAGAATACGATCAATAACAGCTCCTGTGACTTGTGCAAAATAAATCCATCGAATTTGATACTCAGTTACCCCTACCCCCTCATTTACTTATGTCATTGCCAGCTGGCATTCATTTACATCTACTTAGGTTTATGTTTTGTCAGGATGTTGTGAGAGTAAAATGCAAGTTGGTTTGGGAAAGAGGGAATGTGAGTGAGAGCGGGGTGTGGGGCATAGAGTGGTGGCTGTGATTTTTGGTTGCGTGCTTACATTTACATTTAAAGAAAATAAATCGTGGTTGTTCTGGTGATGGCTTTCATTCACATGCAGCCCAGCATTATACGACATAGCTTTTTCACGTTTTATACAATTGATAATTTTTGCAATAATTCGCGGGGCCAAACGAAATGTAATAAATATTCATGGCTCACCATTATCTTGTCAAGGTTGATTTGGTTTATTTGAGCATCATTCTGATGATCCTGCGTCTGGAATATTCCTGGTCGTCTGGGGTTCTTCGCCTGTTTTTATTTATTTATTTATCTATTTATTTATTTATCCATTCATTTTAGTGAAGGTGGTGAGGAGAAGGGTGGTGGTGGAGGGGGAAGGGGGGTGGGGCTCTTCCGTTCTATTTATGCCTCTATCTGCATGTACTATCTCTTCAGCTTGTCTCGTCCTGTCTCTCTGTGTCTGTCTGTCTGTCTGTCTGTCTTCTTTTCTCTGTATATATATATATATATACATATATATATATATATATATGTGTGTGTGTGTGTGTGTGTGTGTGTGTGTGTGTGTGTGTGTGTGTGTGTGTGTGTGTCCAGAGACAGCGGACCAATTTATCAGGGGGAAAAAGAGCGATTTGTAGAATGGGCGCGCGCTATTTGTGTGTGTGTGTGTGTGTGTGTGTGTGTGTGTGCGTGTGTGTGTGTGTGTGTGTGTGTTTTTCGAAGGTGCGCGCGCATTTGCGTTTGTGTACCTGCATACACATTTGCATGCTTGTTTGCACCTATGTGAAGGAAAGGAAGGAAAGGAATGCCGAGTGATCTTTCCAGAGAGACAGATGTGCTGAAAGAAATAGCGACTTGTGGTGTGTGCATGGTTAGTCACTAAACGACATCTATGTAGGTATTCATTTCAGAGACTGGGGAATGTAACATGCCATACAGCAATTTACGTCTTCTATACCCGTCCGGGAACAAAAGAAGGAAGAATAAAGCACGAATGCCTTTTTGTGTGGGGGATGGAAGGGGGGGGGGAGAGAAAGAAACTTCAAACTGTGCACATCATGTTCCGTTTAAAGATACTTCTGCAGTTTTGAACACCATGAACGATCATTATGAAATCACACTGTAGGTTTAGATTTTGGATTGTGAACATTGTGAAAGGAAACTATCAAAGAGCTTTCAACACTCTTTCTTCTTTCATTTTCTGTTTCTTGTGATGTGATGTATTTCTGATGATTTTGTTCTTCATGCGATGAAGGTTTTTGGTGTGCTTTTTTTTCGTTCCATTTTTGCTTCCTTTCCCGTTACTAACTTTGTTTGCAGTTGATCCATTCATTTACTTCTTCATTCCTCACTTCTTCCACTTTTTTTTGTTAATTAAGCTGCTGCAAAGCATAAAATTCATTTCCTATAAAGAACATAATTTTTCATTCGACATGTACTCCTACCCACATCTGTTTAACATCCTCTCTCTCTCTCTCTCGGTCTCTGTATCTCCACCTCTCTCTGTCTCTCTGTCTGTCTGTCTGTCTGTCTCTCTCTGTCTCTGTCTTTTCTGTCTCTGTCTCTCTCTGTCTCTGTCTCTGTCTCTCTCTGTCTCTGTCTTTTCTGTCTCTGTCTCTCTCTCTCTCTCTCTGTGTCTCTGTCTTTGTTTCTCTCTGTCTCTGTCTTTCTGTCTCTGTCTCTGTTTCTCTCTGTCTCTGTTTTCTCTGTCTCTCTTTGTCTCTGTCGTTTCTGTCTCTCTTTGTCTCTGTCTCTTTGTCCTTGTCTTTCTGTCTCTGTTTCTGTTTCTCTCTGTCTCTGTCTTTCTGTCTCTGTTTCTCTCTGTCTCTGTCTCTCTGTCTCTGTCTTTCTGTCTCTGTCTCTGTTTCGCTTTGTCTCTGTCTCTATCGCTGTTTCTCTCTGTCTCTGTGTTTCTGTCTCTGTCTCTGTTTCTCTCTGTCTTTCTGTCTCTGTCTCAGTTTCTCTCTGTCTCTGTCTTTTTGTCTCTGTATCGGTTTCTCTCTGCCTCTGTCTCTCTGTTTCTATCTTTGTTTTTGTCTCTCTCGTGGGTACGTTTATCTAGAAAGCATGGTCAGCAAGAAAGAGGTACCGATGAAGCCAGTCATGCCACCATTAAGAAATCCCTGAGGACATTTGCTGTTCTTCGCTCAGTTCGGAATGCAAGCAGCCATCTCCACTGAGACCAAACTTCGACTGTTTACCCCCAGTGCTACTCGGGGGCTTGGAGAGCTCCAGAAAGGTTCAGACATTTGTCAACAAGTACCTCAGACAGATGCTTCAACTAAAGTGTTTCGACAGAGTGCCAAACAAGGCGATGTATACTATTATTTACAATCAACAGCCAGACCAGAAAAATGAAATGGTGGTGGGTCGGACAGACACAGTCACCAGGCCAGCCCTTGACTAAAACCCCCAGGGGAAAAGGGAATGAGGGCATTCTAAAATGAAGCGGAAGGCACGGTTTCATACAAGAACTAAAAGCGTGTCGTGCAAAAGCTGACTTAGGAGACCAGCAAAAAGACTGGAGGTGGAGCACGACAGTAGAGGTCTTCAGAAAAACGAAAAGAATAAATTAAAAAGGTATTTGATCGAAGCAAGACTGATGATGGAGGGACGAAAGGAATAGTCAGAATAAATCGAAAGAAATACGAACACACAAGACAGATCAACAGCCAAATGAAGAAATGACATCGAAGGAGCTCCCAACCTGTGCGCGACACATTGTCAGTAAATAGCAAGAGAAAATGACCTCTCACTCAGGACGGAAGGACTACTGCAAAGCCCCCCAATGGAATCGTGGCGAACGCACGCAAACGAAGCGGTCCGTTCAGTAGAAAACACCGAGGTTGACAAGAAACGGGTACAGAACCAAGCTGCGCTGGAACAAATAGAGAGAGAGGTCTGATGAACGTCAGGGTGACAGATCACTTCCGAGACCCATACAGATCTTTGATTAGTCTGTCGAGGGTCTTCGTGGAAATGCAGTTAGAGTCGTTTTCTGTGTGCCCGAGAGATGGAGCCTGTTGGGTGAGATCCACATCCACGGCATGAGCAACCAATCCGTCACCGCGTCTCATGCCCGCCTTCCGTACAGAAGAGTACAAATACAGACCACATCGAAGTTCTTCAGAACTTCAGAACGACCGCACGAACCAGTAATGTGATAATAAGAATTAGAATATTAAAACAAACCAGAACGACCGCACGAACCAGTAATGTGATAATAAGAATTAGAATATCAAAACAAACCAAAAAGAGTTGTGTTCATCTGCAGTGTCTGTGAACATCTTAGAAATAAAGTAAAAACACGATTTTATTGTGGTAGTTCCCCGCTTCCCAGACAAATCTGAATATAGTGTAGTTGAGGAAACGACGGCAATTTGATTTATTGAGTGCCACACAGGGGTTCGCCTCAACACAGGGAGTTTTTGTACCCGCTATCAGGGCGAGTAACTCTTTGATTCATTACGACGACTGCTGTCCCTTGTGATGTCTGGAACCATTTGATCGTTTCGTCTTAATATGGGATCAGTGGAATCGCTCCGACACGTCTTTTGGGGGTTCAGATTAACCCCTTCCTTCCTGTCTGGTACCGACAAGACTACATCGCGTATAGCTGAATTAACAAAGGTCTGAGACAGTCGTATAAAGTTCCTTGTCCTGAAGTTGGAAGTTGCTAGCGTTTGACAGTGGAAACGAAATTTCGTTTTTTCTTTGCCAGCCACGTTTGTTGATTTCCATTCGTTGTTCCTAGTTTTCTTCCTTCATCCTAGTATTCATTCACTCATTTTATGTTTCTTTGATTCTTTATTTCACTTTCTCTCCTTCTTCTGTTTTCTTTCTAATTTTGTTTATTCCTTTACTCCCACTTCTTTTACTTTACCTCTTTTCTGGAATGAATATATTAGCCTAGTTTTTCTGCCATAAGCTGAAAGTTTCAAAACTGAGCCAGTGATCTGAATTGTGAGTGAACAATGAGAGAAGGGAGGAGGCTGTACCGAGTACAAAATGCAAGAATATGGTGAGGCATCCAACAGGTCAGATATCTGGTGTAAATAAATCTGTATGGCTCAGAGTCACACATAAATCGATGTCTAGATTATTTTTTCAGAGTATGATATATTTTCAAAAGCCTTGCAGTAACACGCCCCCCCCCCCCCCCCCCCCCCCCCCCCCCCCCCCGCCACACACACACACACACCCCTCCCTCTTCTCTTGTTTTGTCATCTTAGAAAGACGTGCTTTATCTTCCCCCCTCTCCCCTTCCAGCGAATTTTGTGTGTGGCAATCAACATTTCAGCTTTGACTCTTTTGGTCATGCTGTGCACAGAGCTTCTCGCAGAATTTCCCTTTTCCATCTGCAAGCCAGTCCGTGTGCAGTTGGCCAATTTGCTTTGTATCCAAGATGAAACGCATTGCCCGTGCTGTGTGCAGAAATGCAAAACCCACTGTGTTAGCGTTACATGCTGCTAAGATATATAAATTGAATTTCTTTCGCCGTCTTTGTTCGAGTGTGTTTATATTTGTGTTTGTGTGTGTGTTTTGTTTTAACTGCAAGGATGTTTTGTGCACAAATAATGTACGGTGAACTGGTATGGCCGAAAAAAAAAGGATTTTTAAAATTTTTCTTTCTTTTATTATTGATCTGGTTTCCTGGTGAATGTGAAGACGATGCACGTTCTTTCTTCAAAGTGATTATCATGTGCTCTCTCTCTCCCCCACTCTTTCTCTGTCATTCATCCAATGAAGTTGAGTTATTGATTAAGAGAGAGAGAGAGAGAGAGAGAGAGAGAGAGAGAGAGAGAGAGAGAGCTCTAATAACCATTTTGATTCACACTTCAATTATCCTTAATGTTTAGATGAAAACAACTTAGTTTCATATTCCCCCCTAATCGTTGACCCTCATGTGGGTTATCACGTTTTCCAACATTTCGTAAGCCCAGGCATCACTGGATGTCATTGAAACGTCCATTCTTCCGATGGTAATGCAATGAATATTCATGGAACGCCATTGTCTTGTCGTGTTTAGTTGACATTGCTCTGATTTCCCTGTCTGGGGTGTTTCTGATCAGTGCTTTGTGCTTTATATCGGTGTCAGCATTCTCTCCTTGTTTTTGGTTTTGGTTTTGTCTGACCGACCTCCCTCTCTTTCTCTCTCTCTGTCTCTCTCTCTCTTTCTTTGTCTCCTCTCGCTCTCTCTCTGTCTCTTTCCCTATCATTCTCTTCTTCACCTCCTCGCTTTCTTCCTTATATATCTATATCCTTATGTACATATTATATTTAAGTAAAACTGTGTTTGCTCCCACCCCTTCATAAGGAGCCATGGTCTTTATTGAATAATCACCCGTTCCCCCCCATCTCTCTCCCTCTATCTCCCTCTCTCTCTCTCATGCATCGTCCCCTTCTCTGTTCCTGTACGTGTGTTGCGTGCGTTTGCATGTGAGAGAGAGAGAGAGAGAGAGAGAGAGCTATGGGGAATTTGTCTCCAGGGAGTCAGAGGTCCGATCACTGGGGACAAAAAACAGCTGTGTGTGATTCACAAATGGGTGAAACGAGACGAGCTTTTAGCTGACATTTATCCCCGGGCGATGGTGCACAGCTATCTCTGCCATCTTTGATTGGCGTTCCGCACATCCGGTTTGGAAGTTGAAGGTGGAGAAAACGACGACGAAGATTGTGAAGAAGCATTGGTGGATTTTGTCAGTTTTTGTTTCTTTTGCAACTTGTGTCTGCCCACGTTTCCCTTCGTCCCCTTTTCTGCATATTTCCTCCTTTGTATCTGCACATAATGACAGTTCACTGTGTAGCCTCCACTAAGGATACTAACTACCACGTCTTTCCAAACACACCTGTTCCGGCGCTGGTCATTTGCGCAGAGCTGTTTCGGTGCAGGGTTAATCTAGCTGTTGTCAAAGTCTCCATGTTGTGTCAAAATGTCATTTTTGTTGTGGAAGTGGCTTGTTAGGGAGAAAAATTAATGTGATGAATGCAGAATGGAGACATTGATTACACAATTTTTAAGCTAACTGCGAAATTGACTATATGAAACAAAACCAGTACATAAACGAAACGTGTTGAAGTGACTAAAGGATTGAAATGGAACTGTAAAGTAAGTGACCGATCACCAGACAAGCTAGGCGGCGCCCCCATATAGGATAAAATGGCTAGTTTGGAATGGATACAGAATGTTAATGCCTTTAAATACTTTCTCTTAGCAACTTTGTGTTTCTTTGTGTATTGTTTTGCCTCATACTTGTCAAAGTGATTATACTTCGGTTCCTTTAACTTGTCCGCATAAGTTTGTGCTTACTTGTTTCTTATTGGGTAGGGCTTAAACAAGCCATGCTTGATGTCCTTCCATTGTTTTTTGTGTGTTTCTATGCGTATGCCATGTTATTTCTTTCAGTAAAAATCGTTTAAAGCAATGTTGATACCTTGAAGATTTGCAGAATAATTTCAGTATAAAACAGTAAACCCGGGCACATGATGAACGCTCGCACAACACGGAACACAAGGTGTTCTCGCACAAAACCCACTAACTGTCAGTAGGAAAATTTAAGGCCTTAAGACTGATGACAGGGTAACTAGAAATTTAGTAAATGAGCAGAGAGAAAGTTTTAAAGGCAAGTCGAACAATAAACAAATCGAAGTGAAGACACAAGAGGTCTGATAAAGAAAGAAGTGAATTAAAAGGTCCCACAATTTGTATGGTACAATGTCCGTGAATAATAAAGCACAGAAGCGCATGGTTCAGTAGTGCAACAGTTCAGCTGTGCAGCCGTGATACCGTACAACCGTGAAGTAGGAACAGCAGTGATGGATAAACGCTGAAAAGAACAAGTGTGCCATTACACAAAGGGCCGTAGGAACAAACAATGGAAAGTCTTTTGGAAGTCAGAGAGAGAGACGGCTCAGGCCCGTCCAGTATAGATCTTTGATTAGTCTGTCAAGGGTCCTCCCGGTAATGTGATTAGAGCCACTCTCCGTGCTCCGGGCATGGGGCCAGTGCGTGGAGTCACTTTGGGGCGAGTGAACTGAGGTGGGGTGAAGAAAGGGGGAGGCGGGGCCTGCCGATTAGGAATGCTACACATTATCGCTACAAACACTCGTGTATGAACGACGTTATGTTTGTCTCATCATTGTGTGAGACCAAAGACGACACATCATCGCAACAAGCACTATGTTTTTTTTAAAAGATATTATGTTTGTCTTATCATTACATAGGACTAAAAGACTGAATCAGTGCGCTGAAAACAAAACCATCGATTTGAAAAAAGGCGTGCGCAGAGTGCATTCTCACATCCATGTCCATTTGAGGTTGTATGTTATCTTATTAGTTTGTGAACATGTCATTGAGCCAGTCGTTACTGAAATTCCATTCCATAAAAATAGAAATCGGTAACCCTAAGGTATCCATATAGAAGATGCGTTGCAGAACATGATTCTGATACATTGCGTTGTGATAAGCCCTGTGTCGTAAGCATTTGATGCAGAAAGGGAATAGTTGTGCTAAAGAGCTTAGTCCACAATGATAATACGAAAAGAGATATATCCCCAAACATTGGTTGCAGGCGCTAGCTGCGTTCCAATATCGCTGTTAGAATACGTTGATTTAAGAAAGTGGCCCCCATCAGTTTACGTGGGTAAGAACCCACCAAACCCTTCGTCATAACTGCATGCTGCGTTGTTCGGTGTCATCTCACTACATCATCGCATCATGTGAACGTTGTACTGAATGTCAGGGTGTACAACTCTTTGATCCATTGCGGAGAGTACGCTCCCATGGGAGAGTGGGAGAACTCTGAGCAGACGTCTGGAACCACTCAGTTGTTTCGGTCTTAATTCAGAGATCGATGGAACGGCTTCGATGTGTCTTTTGGGAGGTGAGTTCTCTCCCCGCTTGCCTGTCTGGCTCCGGCAAGAGCTCATCGCGTGAAGTTGAATTAACCAGGGGTCTGGAAAAGCCGCAGGCCTCGTCTTCAAAAGTAAATTGATTGGGGGTAGATTGTGAAAACATGGGCTTTGATTGCCAGTCGTGTGGTGTGGCTTTTTGTTTTCCTTTGATTTTTCTTTGTTTCCTTTCCTTCTTTCTTCCCCATTCTTTTCCTTGCTTTTTTGTCTCTTCTGTTGCTTTTTTTTGTTTTTCGGCCTTTGTTTTTGGTCTTTGTTTTCTTTCTTTCTGTCTTCCTCTGTTGTTTTTTCTGTGTATGTTTATCGCCTATAGAATCAGTTGTGTCTGCCTTGGTCAGATCTGTATGCATCAAAGCCAAGCCATACGTGCAGAAACATCAGCGGCGTATTTCAGATGTGATGGGAAAATCTGCCACTAGAAATGTTGTTCTCAGTTCTGTTGCTCTCTGGCTTTTGTTGTCCTTTTTACTACCTTTTTTTGTTTGTTTCTGGTCCATTCACAAGCTTTTCTTTTCCGAGAACGGCTTTCCCTGTTATTGGTGTGTTTGTATCATATGCCAGTTAGGCCGCTGCAATCTGACAACTGTGATATGAGATTGCAAACATTAGCTTGAGTCCTTGATTGCCCATGTTGCCATGGCTATTTGCCAGAATGCCGACATGACCAGGAATACAGGACGAACCCTTATCCTACCCATCGTGTAGTATATTACCTGATGAAGTTCCTGAGATATTGGATAATTACTGTTACGGCCAGGAGTGGCCTGATGAGCAGCAGAAGTCAGGGAAGACTAGACGCAGTGCAATGACATTTTATTGAATAAACATACATGTTCATTTCAAGCTCCGCTCCCCACAAATAAGTTGGATCAAAGAATTGAAACATGGATTCTAGACGCATTCACGCGTATCTGTGAGCATATAATACGCACTTACATGCCAGCCAGCAAGCATGCACGAACATACCGTTACACACATTCCAACAACTACATACTTACACACGCCTGCATGTGCACGTGCGCGGGAACGCACGCACACACACACACACACACACACACACACACACACACACACACACACACACACACACACACACACACACACGCACGCACGCACGCACGCACGCGCGCGCGCGTGCGCGCGCGCGCGCGCACATGCATGCTTGCATGCATATATGCATAATTATCGTGAACAGCATCCTGTTCTACAACACAGCTGTTCAGCTTGCCTGTTCTTCCGTTGAAGTCACAACAGAGAAGAAGTACTTTTCGATACTGAAGTAGACATTTATCTATCGCTGAAATTCAGAGAACACCAGAAAGACGTTGTATAATTACAGCCATGTTTGCCCTGTAACATTGTGCATGTTTATTGTTTGTTTCAGTGGGTGCAACTTAAACTGCTGCTTAACATATGCATTCCAAACGCCAAATGCAATAATTTATTACGTTGGTAACGTGCTGAGTCGCTCTGTTTTGCTTCACCATAGCAGACCTTTCATAGCAAATTGTGTTTCTTCTTAATTTGTATTCGTATTTCTCTTTTTTGTCACAACAGATTTATCTGTTTGAAATTTGGGCTGCTCTCCCCAGGGAGAGCGCGTCGATACACTGAGAGCGCCACCTATTTTTTAAATATATTTTTCCTGCGTGCAGTTTTATTTGTTTTTCCTATCGAAGTGGATTTTTCTACAGAATTTTGCTAGGAACAACCCTTTTGTTGCCGTTGGCTTTTTTACGTGCACCAAGTGCATGCTGCACACGGAACCTCGGTTTATCGTCTCATCCGAATGACTAGCGTCCAGACCACCACTCAGGGTCTAGTGGAGGGGGAGAAAATATCAGCGACTGAGGCGTGATTCGAACCAGCGCGCTCAGATTCTCTCGCTTCCTAGGCGGACGCGTTACCTCAAGGCCATCACTCCAGCTTGATCACAAAAGTACGTCCACACATTTTTCACACACAGCTATCTATTTTTGTTTGTTTGTTTTGTTTGCTGTTAACTGTATTTATGGCTGTTCGTGTGGTATTCATGACAAACTGCAGTTGTTGTGATAGATGGGTATAGCAGCACAATTATCCAAGGATTTTATGTGACAAACTGTATAGCTTTTCGTCGAAAGTCAGCTGCCGATTGTAGTCGTTACTGTCGGCGAGTCTTTGATCAGCCCCTGGAACAATCGCAATCTTAAGCTTCCGTTATTTCATGATTCACAAAACGTGTCCACTCAGTTTCCTTGATTTTCTTTTGAAACGATTAAAGAACAAACTGTGAATCTAATTACTAAAAAAAAATCAAACGATCATTGGGCGGGTGGGGTGAGGTGAGGGGGGGGTGTTGATTACGTGTAGACGTAAACAGTGTAAAGTGAATATATACAAACTTACTCTTGATTGTAGACTTAAAAATCCATAGCGCAAAATATATGAATGAATGAACAAATAGATAAATAAATATATGAATAAATAAACTACCTCCAGCATCTCTTCCTTAATCTAGTCACTTTCGCAACAAAAGGTGTGTTGCGGATTTTTTTTTTTTCTTTTATTGTTGTTTTCCTTGTCGACTTTTCCCCCCTCAATCCATTCTCATTTCCGTCTCTCTCCTGCTGCCTACACCAAAACAAGATCTTCGTTTTTGTAGTCCGGTACTCTTCATTTCCTTTTTCTCCGAGTGATCCGGCCACGCACAGTTAATTTCTGGCATATTTCTTTTCCATCCAGATATTTTCCGCTTCTGTTGCAGGTCAACTCGGTGTGCATTATGTTGTTTGTAGCCTTTGCAAGCGCTTTGTTCCAGAATCTGGCTTGAATGTGATGGCTTGATTTGTTTTTAATTGTATTCTTTTTTTTCATTCTTTTCTTTACAATGAATATACGTGGCGTTGATATGATCCCTTTAGATTATTTTTACAGTACACTAATGATGTTTACCGCCAAAATCTCCAGATACAAATGAACACAAATTCATAGATTGTTGTAGTGTCAATATTTTAAATCTTCTACGACAAAAGTTGCTGTTGCTTATATTTACAAACCCATAACCCCCCGCCCCCCAAAAAACAACAACAAAAAACAAAAACAAATATCAAATAAACAAGCAAATATACAAACTGTTTACATTTAAAACAACAAAAAATGCAGAAAGAGAAAATACCCGGTAAGAAATACCACGAAAAATTCAGAAAGGTGATACAAGAAACCAAGGACATGAATCAGTAAGCTGACCCGCGGAACAGTGACATTCATGAAGATGAATAACAGCGTAGACATGGTGCGTACTGTGTTCAAGACATTGTCTTGTTTTGGCAGAACACATCTTCTAATGGAGCAGAATTCAGCAGCATTCCCAGCTCTTCGTTTGTTAACTTTTAATTTTTCATTGTCATTGTCGTCATTTGTATGTGCGTTTGTTCGTTCGTTTCAACTGACAAACATGAAAAGGATTTTATTGTAGTTTTCTTACACATATAAATACCAGCCAATTTAATAGCAATTTGGCACAGAGAGAGAAACAGAGAGAGAGAGAGAGAGAGTCTTGTGATTGATTCATGGCATTTGCCTCATGAAGGGGAAGATGAACGACATGCAATCAGTTATCAACATAGAGATTAGAGACCCTGAAATTTTCGAATCAAACACCACATCAAGCAAGTGCAATTTACCTCTACTTAAAGGCTTTAATCGACAGAACGACAAGTTTCGCACATCATTATCGTCAGTTTGATGAGGCAAGAGTGGCAGAGGGAAATAGGGGAAAGAGTGGGAGAGAGGGAGGGAGAGAGAGAGGTGGGGAGGAGGGTCAGGAAAGCGTTCTTCAGAGGACAGAGAGGGCACATTTCTTAATATTCGCCATTCGCACTTACAACAACTACGACTACAACTACTACTGCTACTACTATACTCATTATCATATATTTTTTTTTTTATTCTCACAGCGCGTTCAAACCTGTGTAAACGCTTTACATTAACAAGTCAGTCAGACAAAAATCACACAAGAAAACACGCTCATACATATCCATTCAAACACAAACACACAGAGACAAGTAAATACACATGGCAGAAATAGATATGAACCATTAGAATACAGAAGTGGAACAGAATACTTTATTCATGAAGAGAATACTTGAAAAAGATGGTCTAGGATATGATTTAAGGGATTGTGGCGGACAGAAAAGGCAGTGGATTCCAGGTTTCTATATCTGAAGACCTACACGCTTTCTGTCGTGTTTCTGTGTGTTGAATTTGGAAACATTTATATCAACTGAAGAGCGGAGACACATTGAATGGACACAATATGTCCAGTCAAGTTCGACAGCTTGGAAACGAAGACAAAAAGAACAATGAATGAAATAGAGTATGGCAGCCAACCCACCAGAACAATATTCACGGACAACCGCAGGGATGGAAGAATGCATTGCGGGACGGGGCCCTAAATAATAACAAAACGAAGGGCGGTTTCGAAAATGTAACCAAAAAAAACCCAAACAAACCCAAAACCAAAACAAACAAACAAATCCGAATTGCGACTGGAAACGAAAGGAAACAGGATGAATATTAAATCATAATCAGTTGCAGGAAAACAGCGCTTCGAATTGTTGAAGGATAAAGGGTCAACGAAAGAAAATATGTTTGGGATACGGGTGGTGGTGGTGTGATCTTTTTATGTTTGTTTTTTTCCCCAATGATTAATTGGGATCATGTGAATTCAGCCAGTCATTTCAATCTGCACAACAAAGGTTAGCATACACACGGGCTGAACACCACCGCAGTTCTTTTTTTTTTTTTTTTTTTTTTTTTTTTTGTTGTTGTTGTGTTTATGGGAATTGCCTGTATTGCTTTTGCCCCAAGAATCATTTAATGCCATAGAAATAATTTTTATTGTCCATCTGCGTTGAAGGAAAGGACATGAATATTCATGGTCTGCCATTGTCTTGTCAGGTTTGTTTGCCATCATTCTGATGTTCCTGCATTTGGAATCTGTTTGGTTGTGTGTTGTGTTTCGTTTCAGGCGACGTGATTATTCCACCCCCCACCCCCCTGTGTGTGTGTGTGTGTGTGTGTGTGTGTGTGTGTGTGTGTGTGTGTGTGTGTGTGTGTGTGTGTCTATCTGTCTGTCTGTCTGTCTGTTTCTGTCTCTGTCTGTCTCCCTCTGTCTCTCTTTTATTCTCGCCTGTTTCTCTGTCTCTCTCTCTGTCTCTCCCCCTGTGTATCTCCACCCTCAATGTCCGCCCCCCTCTCCCCCTCTCTCTCAACTTTTTTCACCTTCTTCCTGATTATTGTCAATTCTCCCCTGTATATCTCTATTTGAGTGTGTGTGTGAGTACGCGGCCGAGCGCGTGCACGCGCATAGGTGTGTGTGTGTGTGTGTGTGTGTGTGTGTGTGTGTGTGTGTGTGTGTGTGTGTGTGTGTGTGTGTGTGTGTGTGCTTAGTCTGTGCCTTTTGTGTGTTCAGTGTGTGTGTGTGTGTGTGTGTGGGTATGGGTGTTCGCTCGCTTATTACGCTTGCGTCTGAACGAAGCACATCAAGGTGATATATGAGGACAGTAATTCTTCAGGGAAAAGAGATCCAGCATTTCAGAAAGAAGGCAGGGGTAGGTAGTATGCGTAAGTGTGACATAACATGATTATATATCTGTGAATAATTCGAGAGGAATTCTGACAGAATAATGCGAAGAGTCTCGCTTTTGTTTGTTTTTATTTTGCGTGCACACGACTGAAAGTGGAAGAATGAATAATATAACAACGCAGAAATGTACAGCTTTTTGTCACTTGTAAAGGCATTTGTAGAATTGACATAGAAATATATGAACGCTTTTAATATCACGGAATTACCATTTCAAAACTGCTTTTACATTGTAGCTTTGAAACCTTGCAAACTTTGTTTTGTTATAGAAACAAAAAACACCTTCAAAATTGATATTTATATGTTGAATGTGCCATTACTCATTTTGAAAGAGAAAGTTTATGTATTCTTCATTACTTGAGATGCGATCTTTTTTTGTAACATGTTCCTTACAACCGTTTGTGTGTGTGTGTGTGCGTGCGTGTGTGTGTGTGTGTGTGTGTGTGTGTGTGTGTGTGTGTGCGCGCGTGCGTGCGTGTGTGTCTGTGAGAGAGAGAGAGAGAGAGATTTGTTAGGGATGTGGCAGGGGCAGGAAATAACGGAGATTGTTGTAGTTGTGATTTATTCATACTATGTGCCCTTCTTCACCTCCCCCTCCCCCCCAGCCCTCCTCCCTGTCCAACTTTTGAAACCTTCCGCCTCTCCTTTCCTCTCACCTTTCTCTCTTTCCTCTCTTTCTTCCTCTGTCAGCCGTCCACCCCCTCCACACACACACACACACTCACGCATGTGTGGACTTAAGTTTGCATGTGTGCATTCGCTTGTGTGTGTGTGTGTGTGTGTGTGTGTGTGTGTGTGTGTCCATACGCGTATGTCCGTTTTTTTCCAGAGCATTCTGTTCATTGACTCTCATCCTACCATGTCTATTCAGGTCCACAAAGAGCCGGATCGTATTTCCTCAGTGCACAGGAGATGATCTCTTTAGGTCCTCTCGATCTTTTGTTAAAGACGGAAAATCCTGTCGTTTTCCGCTTCTTGTCATCTCCGTCTATCCATTCAGCATCTGGTGTAATCGATTCGCTTGCTCACTCACTCAAGCACTTGCGCAGGTGCACAGAATCACGCACAGACTCACACACAGACACACACAGACACACAGACACACACACACACACACATACACACACACACGCGCGCAAAAACGCACGCACGCACGCACACACACACACACACACATGGACGCATACACATATACACAGGCACTCGCATACACACACACACACACACACACACACACGCACACACACACACACACACACACACACACACACATGCACACACATACACACGCACACGCATGTACACCATTCTTACTCACTCAGAATATTTATACACATACACGTTCCCGTAAGCCCACTCCCACAGACACACATGAATGTGTGACAGAAAATGTGTGTGTGTGTATGTGTGTTGTGTGTGTGTGTGTGTGTGTGTGTGTGTGTGTCTGTGTCTGTGTGTGTGTTCGCGCGCATATCAGTAACAGTATTAGAAAGATTTGCAATTAAAACTTTCGCAGTTTCCAAAGAGTTTACATGTAATTGAACATTGGATTCAAAATGAAGAGCTGGTTAAACGTTCGATCGATTGAAACGCAAATTGACGACAGGAAATAGTGTAGCCAAATAGTCTCATCCTGGCGAATTGCTCGAGTTTTCAGATGGCCCTTGCATTACCTTATTGCACCAATTAAAAAACTACGATAAAGTGTCTCGTGATGATTATAGGTATATCCATCGTCGTTGCCTTGTTCTTCCTTCTCCTCGTCTCCTCGTCCTCTTCTTCTTTCCCTTCGTCGTCTCGTCATACCCCCTCCTTTTTTTTTATTTCTGTTGTTTTTATTTTCATTTTTCAATGAACTAAGAGATCCCGCCTCCATTTTGCTCCTTTTTATCATTTGCACCGGAAATCGGTCAGACAAGTCGTATTATTGAAACATACGTTCATTATTAAATCGAGACACAAACACGTTTGGAGATTGATTGATTGATATGGATACTTATATAGCGCCTATCCTCGGTCGGAGGCCAAGCTCTAAGCTCTAAGCGTTTTACAAACACGGGGTCATTTACACAACAGGCTACCTGGGAAGAACCGACTGACTGACTGACTGCTGCCACTGGGTGCTCATCATCCGTTTCATGTGTCATTCAATCAGATTTCAGGCACGCACACATACACATCAGAATACAATGAAATTATGAACCCATGATTAAAAATGGACAAAAAAGCAGACTTGCTGAGAAAAAAAAAATAATTTGCGTCTTTTTTCAGACATGATTAAAAAGGGTGAAATAGTTAAGAATCCAGTAATTACAGACGTCAGTGAACCGAGAAGTGAGAAAGCATTTAGTGCTGTTCTATTTTTGACGCGGCGATCACTGATAATCCTTGATGTCCGTGCAAATCGCAGTTTGTGGTCTGAGAGCCGTGTGACTGTCTGTCCCAATCAGTGATCAGATCGTTCTCGTGCTGATCGTAGCTTTGAGATGGGTTTCCATAAGTGGTGAAGGGCGCTGTGTTGTGCACTTCAAACAAACATGTCCCTCAGGCCCGTTGCCGAATGGGTGCCGTAGCAGAATCGGTTAGGCATTGGATTTCTGATCCAGTGTTCCCAATCATCAGAGTTCGAGGCCACGTTTCGGCATTGTGTTGTGTCTTCGGGAAAGGCGCTTCACTCCGATATTCCTCACTCCATCCCGGTATGAACGGGTACCTGACTTCGATTGGGGAAGGTTACAACGGCGGGAGGAGAGGTTTAGGCCCAGTCTTCCAGTGCCAAGCCATTGACACAGTGAATATAAATTCATTTTCCCAGCGGCCTGGAAAAGTTTTACCAGGCTCGTTGCACAGGATGCTGATGAAGCACCGCTTTTCATAGTGAAGATGTCCCGGTCTGTGTCGTGATACCTTGGAAAATGTGTATTTTACAACTTATAGTGTTTCAAAAGCGCCATAGATGTCACCAATTTAAAGAACAGTCCTATATCTCACTCCCTTCTCCATTGTTTTCATTTTCGTCTGGTAAAAATAGTATTACACCAATTGCAATTGTATCTGTACGCAAGCAAAGTTTTCACAACATGTTGGGATGGAAAAAAATAGAAGACAGTCACTACACTGGCACCACTAGAAAGTCATTCAGTTAGTTTGTAAAATCAACTTTGGATTTAGGCATTGAAACCTTGGCAGGTCAAAAACCTGTAGCTCCTACGAGGAACACAAATGACAACCGGTAGTTTGTAAACCCCTGCACCACATAATGATTGATTTGCGGCCTCCTGCCTTTCCGTTCTGCTGCGTTCTGAAATCATGTCGTCACTACCCCCCACCAGACTCCAGAGACGTGCCCTTTGCAGGGCCGGACACGCCGGGAGCAAGGTCTCCTCCAGATGCAGCAGTGCATCGATTTGCCATTGGGACTGAGTTCTTTTAGTGCCGCCGTTTGTCGGCCGCCTGTTCGTCGGTCTGCCTCCTTTCATAAGTTTCTCTTTTTTCTTGGGATCTCTTGTGTATTAGACACGGCACATAATGGGAAATAAACCCCACTAGAATACAGCATCGCATTTCACATGTTGTTTATTATCAGTAAATAAAAACAGTTGTTGAATATGACATTAAAATTTTATGGATTATTCATTGTTTCGTCGTAGTATACTGATATCGAATCATCAATAATCACATGTGTTGCATTTCTGCTTCCATACACAATTTTCACATTTTGTTATAGTACACATTGAATTTGTCCAAATTGGAAAAAGAGTTGGGGAAATATTAGTACTTTATTAAGATATGAAAAAATAAAGAAACTTCAAGAAAGCAGTGTAAAGATGCACATATTATTTTCACGAAGTTAGTTATTTTTATGGGCTTTTATTACCTTCATGCAAAACTGTGAAATGCGACAATAAAAGCAGAAATTACCATGATAATGCTATTTAGAACCAGCAAAAATAAGATAAACGGGCACACATTATCCACTTGTCTTTCCTTGCCAGAGACAACAAAAACACCTTGAAAGCGGATTAAAAGACGGTTCAATTGATAGGTAGTTGGAAACAGTACGGTTTCAGTTAAAAGCAGGTTAAAATATCACTTCTGAAAGACATGATCAGGATCATCAAGCGATATCAGGTCGTCAATAGCAATCAAGGGAGGGTCTGGTAATAAGCAACCTCTCACAGTGGAAAACTGCTTTACGACAATGCGTTGATTAGAGGCACCACAAAGAGGCTTTGTTGTAGAGAACAAAGTCTTGTGGAAGTTGAAAAGAAACAGCCGAGGACTGTTGGAGCAGTTTGGGAAGGGTCTGGTGTGGAGATCAGGGAGGTAGATCACAGGCCACATGGACCATTGCGTTAATCTGTCACTGGTCTTTTCGGAATTGTAATCAAGAGCCAGTGTACAGACACCAGGGAGAGTTCCCGTGAGTGTTATCCACAACTTGTTTTTGCAGAGGCTGGCATGGCATCACCCTTTGCAGTCTCTCGTTCATTTTCGTGAACTGTTATACCAAAGCTTGTTACAAATATTTATGTTAATCACGACTAGGTCTCCGTGAGCCAAACAAAAGGAAGAAATTGAGAAAACATGAAGGGAAACGTGCTTTTGAACCCCATTTATCGGGAATCAGTTTAAACTTTTAAGTTAACTAAAAGCACAAGCACGCAGATGATTGCCACTGTGCATTTTGGCCAGCGTAATAGTATGTATCGTGGCCATGGACGTAGCTGCATGCTGGGTGTTTTGGTGGCGTTAAGTGAAGCATCCCTCAATCACACACACACACACACACACACACACACACACACAAGCTTGTACCCGCTACAAGGGCGAATAACCCTTTGATCCATTACGACGACTGCTGTCCCTTGTGATATGTGGAACTTCTCGGTTCCGTCGTATTAATTCAGGGATCGATGGAACCGCTTCGACATGTCTTTTGGGGGTTGAGATTTCCTCGCTTGGCTGTCTGGCTCGGACAAGAGCCCATCGCGTGAAGGTGAATTAGCCAGGGTTCTGGGGAAACCTTGTGCGCTACCTTCAAAGTGAATTAATCAATGTCGGATTGGGAAAACAAAGGCTTTGATTACAGGTCGCTTGTTCCTTTCTTTACTTAGTTTTCTTTTTTTTTTTTTTTTACTATTTTGTTCCTTACTGTTTTCCTTTCTTCTTCCTTTCTCCTTCCCTTCCCTTTTTCGCTTACCTTCTTTCGTTATTTTGTTGTTTCTTTTTCGTTCTCTCCCACTGTCCCCCCCCCCCCCCCCCCCCCCGCCCCCCCATTTTCCCCTTTCTTTATGTATCCTCTCACTTTGTCTCTCTTTCTCTCTCTTTCGATCATCCTTTCCTCTTTTCTTTCTATTTTGTGCCGTCCTTTATTTTTTCCCTGTTATTCCTACCCCCCCCCCCCCCTTTTTTTTTTTTCTTCTTTTTTCCTTTCTGATTTTCTTTGTGTGTTTTTCCCTTTCTTTTTTAATGAATCGGTCTGGCAGTTTCGAACTGGTCGTTTCAAAGCGGAGCCAGTTGTATGGACAATGGGAAAAGGAGAGAAAAGGAGTTACGTGTGCACACGCAAGTCCATAGTCACACGTTTCGGAAAGCGAGGGCCGTGTATGAATACATTTGCATTGTTCATAGCAGCAGCGATCAATCATCTTCTAAAGGGATTTTGGGAATGATAAAACATGACATTCCTGTTCAGAGAGGACTGAGAACACACCATCGACTTGAAACAACGTACTGGAAATTGTGATCTGTCGAGAGGCGAGCCATAGGGAAGATGAATTGTAATCGATGTATTTTGAGCACTGAATTAATTGTTACAAACTTTAAGGGAAGAGAAAGAATGTCTTCATGATTATGTAAGGATAATCAAGTCTCAGTTTGTTGCTTCGCCTTTTCGCATGGCCTGAAGGATGTTCAGTTTTGTTTCAATGTTGCATGGATACAGAGAACGTGTTGCAGTGTCTCTACTGTGAAAATATTTGTTTTCTTGCTTTCCTCCATCTCATGTTTGTGTCAAAGTGAAAATGGATCTGTTAGCATGTATCCATAATTGAGATGAAAGTGATCAGGTTATGAATGTTGATAGTTTAAAATGTTGCCATTTCGTAGTCTTCAGAGGTCACTGGCAGCTCTCATGATTCATTTCGTTGAAGAAACATGTATGGTCATCTGTATGGTAACGATCATTAGAAAAGTCCATTGATAACAATTGTTTTGTTGAGACATAGTAGGCAGAGCCTGTACGTCGGACCAGGATTCCTATGACACACACACACACACAGACAGACACATACACACAAAACACACACACACACACACACACACACACACACACACACACACACACACACACACACACACACACACACACACACACACACACACACACACACACACACACACACACACACTGTCACACCTCCTCCGTCAGACTTGTTGAGACCGAGACCCCATGTGCAGCATAAGTTTAGCGCACATAGAACACACTGCATGAGAACCTCCCCTTCCGAAATACTGACAACGAATCAACTTTTGGAAACAATTATTGAGTACATGCAGACAAGGGATGACCAACTATGGCTGTGGTGCTGTACTGTGGTCACTGTGGTGAATTATAGAATACACACGACGGGTGCAATAGCCGAGTGGTAAAAGAGTTGGACTTTCAATCTGAGGGTCCGGGGTTCGAATCTCGGAAACGGCGCCTGGTGGGTAAAGGGTGGAGATTTTTCCGATCTCCAAGGTCAACATATGTGCAGACCTGCTAGTGCCTGAACCCCCTTCGTGTGTATACGCAAGCAGAAGATCAAATACGTACGTTAAAGATACTGTAATCAATGTCGGCGTTCGGTGGGTTATGGACACAATAACATACCCAGCATGCACACCCCCGAAAACGGTGTATGGCTGCCTACATGGCGGGGTAAACAAAAGGTCTTACACGTAAAAGCCCACTCGTGTACATAAGAGTGAACGTGGGAGTTGCAGCTCACAAACGAAGAAGAAGAAGAATACATACAGACAAGGAATAACCAAATATAGCGTTGGTGCTGTATTGTGGTGAATTATAGAATACACACAGACAATAGATGACCAAATATGGTGCTGGTGCTTGTACTATGGTGACACTCTTTCCCCGTGGGAGAGCATCTCAAATCTAGTGCAGATAAATTCTGTTGTAGCACGAATGTCACGCAGTGCAACGTACTTCTATTTCCGTCGGCTGTCTTGATTTGTTATTGTATTTCTCAAAAAAGGAAAGTTTTTGTTTTTCGTTACCACCTGCCCCTGCCCTGCCCTGCCCCCGCACGAAACATAAATGATGCATCGCTTCGCTGTCTGGCCATCTGCATTAAAATGTTCTTTTCTTTGCCTGATCTTAGCGAGCATAATTGATTTTTGGAACGAACTTCTCCGTCTCCGTCGTCGTATTCCTTTATCTGGTTGAAGACAGATCTGTGCATTGATTATCGCATATGTTCGTGCCGCATCCCAAACCGCTTTTGATGAACACGCATAGTTTATAGAACTAGCAGCCTTGTTAATGCAGAACGTAAAACCTATTTAAAACCTATTCTGTTGGAGTGTGTGTTCACACGCACACAGCACGCACGCATGCAGCACACACACACACGCGCGCGCGCGCGCGCGCGCACACACACACGCACACACAAACACACACTTTCTCTCTCTCTCTCTCTCTCTCTCTCTCTCTCTCTCTCTCTCTTGCCCGCCCCCCCCTCTCTCTCTCTTCTCTTCTTCAGTTTGCTTTATTTCAGATTAATGTTTAATGAATCAATCTGTTTGCTGAATACAACTTGAAGATGTTTTTGTTTAATTTATATACGAACCAAGTTTTTTTGAAAAGTCGCGTTGACTACATACCAGAAAGTTTGATAAATTTGATTAGTCTGCTAAAGAGCAATGGATAACTGTCTGTAGAAGTTGGACAGCGAGACAGAAACAGACTGAGAGACAGGCAGACAGAGACAGAGACAGACACATGGAGACTCAAACACACAGACCCAAAGGCAAACATGTTTTAATATATTGATTAGCGAGAGAAGATGCTGCTTATTCTAATGTTAATGATACTTCATATTACGTGATTGTTGTTTGAAGAATGTAACATTGGCAGTGTTGTCCAAGTTTTATATCAATTTGACAGCCATTGAAAGAGAACCTGAAAGGTTATTCATTCTTCTTTATCATTTATTTCCCTAATGAGTGCATCAGTGTATGAATGACGGATAACAAAAATAATGGATAAACAAAAAACAAAAAAAACAAAGAGAGTTAGAGGGAAACGGAACAAGAAGGCATGTTTTGCAATGAAAGAATGAAGAATATAATGAAAATAACAGACAAAAAAAGTGGAAAAGCAAAACGTTAGAAGTTGATAAAAGAAAGGATGAATGAACGAATCCATGATTAATAAGAGACAAACGAGGATGAGGACCATTCAGATATGATGAATGAATGGCTAACAACAGAAAAAGGAAAAGGAAGGGTTATATTCGGAAATGCATGTTTCACAGAGGATAGCGAATCAGTCTCTCCTCTGTGTGGATATTGATTGATAAACGGAGCGGGCACTAATGAGATGGGCACGGCAAGGTGCCATTTGTTCTGCTGGTTGTGATGTCTGTTGGATGGCACAGGGTGTCCTGAAACACTTTGTCCTCGTGTCAGTTTGGCTCCTGTAGTTCAGCAGTACTTTGTACGTACGTCTTTCTGTCTGGACGTCTGTCTTTTTCTCTCTTTCTGTGTCTGCCTAGTGCCTATGTCTCGCTCCCTGTCTGTCTTCATCTGACATTGTCGCCTCCCTCCCCCCTCTCTCTCATAATCTGTCTAGACATATTTTTACATCCCTTTAACAGGAGAAACATTATTTTTAACGTAATAGGTCAACTCTCATACTGTGACATTTCATGTGGTTTTTGTTTGTTTTTGTTTTCTGGTGCAACAATGTCGTAACTTTACAGTAAAGTTTTATTTTTCCAGTACTGTCATGTTGTGCTCCGGTGTTTAGATTTTTCTGTAATGAGCCTTGACACTTGAATTGTATATCGTCAAATAAGGATAGTTTTTGTAATGTGTATTGGAACAGGCAAGTGTGTGCCGTGTTTTAGTCTATGCAATACACATTGAGTTCCGATCCTTGTCTGTCTCCATTTCTCATTTGTGTATTGTGGCCTGAGGCCGATGTTCATTAAACCAGTTCTGAGTTTTGACACTCTCTCTGTCTCTCTCTCTCTCTCTCTCTCTCTGTGTGTGTGTGTGTGTGTGTGTGTGTGTGTGTGTGTGTGTGTGTGTGTGTGCAATAATAAACAAACTGAACAGAAGATAAGAGAGAAGGTGGAGAAGAGAGAGAGTGTGCCTGCTTGTGTGTGTGTGTGTGTGTGTGTGTGTGTGTGTGCCTGTGTGTGAATTGATGCGTGCTTATTAACACACACTCTTACAGAAACGTCTTTTACTTTACGTTCTGCGTTATCAAGGCTACTATTTCTACAAATTGTCAAACAGTGTGTTTTCATCAAATGCTGATAAATCAAAAGAATGTAGAATCACTGTCAGAACGGTGTTCACGTCGACGTCCATTGGACATGTTTTGTGTTCTCCCTGACCCATTGTACGGGCTTTCCCATTTTGCCTTTTCTCAGGTTTGCTGTCGGCGTTTTGCAGTATTTCATGTTACTTTGGTGTTTCTTCTGCTTTTTTTCTTTTACAGTTTTTGTTCTTGTTGCTGACACCAGTGTTGTGTTTTCGCTTGGACTGTTCACAATAACGACTAGCATTGACTTGATATCATCTATTTCCAAGAAGCACATAGCACAAAGAAAAATGCAGAGTTGTGTGAAAGGGAATGGTGAGGAAAAATTATATCACGAAAGGACAAGACATAGTAACGGGGAGATGATCATGACATCTAAACACTTTGAAGGAAATGTTCAACATCTAAAAGATATATATATATATATATATATATATATAGTGTGTGTGTGTGTGTGTGTGTGTGTGTGTGTGTGTGTGTTTCATTGTATATTTTCAGGCAGTGCAGATCATGAAATGAAATGGCAAGGAGTACTAGTATAATTACAAAATGAACAATTGGGTTATTTAAAAAGATAAGTTGGTTATTTGGTTGATTGATATGATTGTTTGAGCCTTGCATAAATTACTGTTTATGTTACGTGTGTTTTCTTTTAGTTTAACATATGTAAGCTCCAGCAGTTATTTTTGTAAACCACACTACACCTGTTACCCATCTCGGCCTCCATACGGCCTTCACTTGTTCATATTATTGTCTCACGATTTTTTCCCTTATTTCGTATGCCTGAAGTGTCATTTAATGCAACGAAAACGACCGTTGTGCTGATGGGATGACGTCGTGAATATTCATAGAACGTAATTGTCTCGTCAAGTGTTTTTGGCCGACATTTTGATGTTTCTGCATCCGGAATCGTACTGGTCGCAATTTGTGCTTCAGTTTTGAGACAACAACATTTTGTCTGTCTGTCTGTCTCTCTGTTTATCTCTGTGTGTGTCAGTGCTCGCAGGCACCTGCATACATTTGAAGCAGAGCAAAGTAATGTGAAGGCAATTCTCGAGGGAGGCAGCGGTCTATTCATTCAAAGCAGAAAGCAGAGAGGGGTGATTTGCGCATGGCTGGCACTAAACGAGCTTTTAGTTTTGATTTACCCCCACTATGGGGAATCCTTACCTGATGAAGTATGGTCTCTGTGTCCCATGGCTATTTTTTTCTGTACACTCGGGCGGGAAGAGAAGGTCACAGAAACAATGTCTTTTTATTTTCCTCGTGCTAAGAGTTTCTGGAGAAAGTAATTTTGAAACGTTTACCCTTCTTAACGCTCACTTGTAAACGAAGAACCGTTTATTTATTTGTTTATTTATTTATCAATTTTATTTATTTATTTATGTTTTTAATCTTTTTATTTGTTTGTTTGTTCATTTGTTTCAAAGTTTATATCACAGTGGATATCTCATTCCTGAACTGTCAACTATTCAACTGTTAACTTTTTATGTTAGCTTTAATGGAACTGTGCGAATTTTGCGTCTATTGTTTTTCCTTTCTTTTGGTTTACATAATCTTTCGTAGAAAAGGGAAAAGGGCAAGTATAGACTGATGGAAAATAGGAGGCTGTATGGAGGAGGGTATAGGGGTAGGGCTTGCAAGAGAAAGAAAAGCTTGTTTCTGCACATAACTGTTACGTGGCATGTGTTTCTGAGCCTTTGCCATGTCGTTGTCATTTATTGGCTTCCACCTCTCCTGTCTCGCCATTTTCGCGTCGTTTTCTTCTCGTTATTTCTCTCTTTCTATTTTTCTCTGTCTGTCTCTCATCTCCTCTCTCTCTCTCTCTCTCTCTCTCTCTCTCTCTCTCTCTCTCTCTGTCTCCTCTTTTTTTTTTGCAGTCATGTCTGTCAATTCATAGTCACAAGAAATGGAACTTGCTTGCTGGAAAATATCACAACATTGTCACGGTATTTCTCCGGCAAAATAAAACCTCCTTTCATCTGCTCATTCACGCGCACATGTTTGCTTTGTGTGCGTTTTGAGTCCGCTTGTGCGTGTGTGCCTTTGTGGTCTTTCTGTCTTTCTCTCTCTGTCCCTTCTCTGTATCTGCCTCAGTCTCTGTCTCTGCTCCTGCCCTTGTCTGTCACTATATCTCTGCTCTCTCGCTCTCTCTCTCTCTCTCTCTCTCTCTCTCTCTCTCTCTCTCTCTCTCTCTCTCTCTCTCTTGCTTGCTCGCTCGCTCTCTGTTATTTTTCCCTTTGCGTCTTTCGTTTACTAGATACAGCTAGAAAGTATCATAACATTCTCTCGGTATTTTAGCGCGAAATAAAACCAGCTTTCATCAGCTCATTTGTGCGCATATGTTTTTTGTTCTTTATGCGTTTGTGCATGCTATGGCAGTTTGGTATATCTGTCTTACTATTTCTCTGTCCGTCTGTCTGTCTGTCTCTGTCTGTCTGTCTCTCTTTCATTCTGTATCTCTCTGTCTCTGATTCTGTCTCTGTCTGTCTGTCTGTCTGTCCCTCTCTCTCTCTCTCCCCCCTGCCCCCCTCTCCCCCTTCTTCCCTAAGTGCTTTTCGCTTAGTCACAAATAATGGAACTTGCTTGATAACATTTTCTCGTGTGTTTTTTCATTACACCGTTTTTGCGCACATGTTTATTGTTTTGTGTGCATTTATGCATGCTGTGTGTCACTGGTCTCCCTCAGTTTTAGTCTATCTGTCTCTGTCTTTGACTGTCACTGACTTCTGTTTCTCTCTCTCATACTCTATTTCTCATGTCTTTGTTCTTTCGGTGTCACTCTGTGTATGTATGCCTCTGTTTCACCCTGCATCTGTCTGTCTGTGTCTGTGTCTCATTCTCTCTCTGTTTCTCTCCCTCCTTCTATGTCTCTGCCTCTGTCTCTCTGCATATATACATACATATATATGTGTGTGTCTCTTTCTCTCTGTCTGTCTCTCCGTGTATTTCTGTCTGTCCTCTCTCTCTCTCTCTGTCTCTCCCTCTCTCCCTTGCTATCTCTTTTCGCCGTCAACAAAGCAAACCCATTTGTACAATCGGAAGCGTGACACCACCATCATTTCCCTTCGATCAGTCTGAAACAAGGAGTATTTTTGTTTTCGTTGTCTCTTGCCATCTTTGTGTTTAACACGTTACTGGTTCGGTTTGTTGACTGGGGCAGCGGGGGATGGGTGCTGTAGACAGGAACGCTGTCTCTAGGTGCGATGTGAAGTCTGTGTGGTAAATTCATTTGATGTGGACATCCGACTCATGAGTATGAAATCAGCATCATGCCTGTTCTTCGAAAGGGTAAAATGCAGCCCCCAGGCGAGGTTGATCACTCTGATTACAGTGCCGTTTTCACTCGCACACGCACATGTACATGCATACATCCAAACGCCTGCATGCACGCATACACGCTCATGCATACTCACGCAAACGTGTGCGCACACACAAAAAATGCACACATGCGCGTGCACGCACGCACCTCCACACACACACACACACGCACGGATACACACACACACACACACACACACACACACACACACACACACACACAGACCGAGAGAGATTTTTTGTCATGGCAGATTGATGTGTTCCTCACTAATGCTTGCTAGTACCTCTTGCTCGTATGCTTTTGATTCACTTGAATAAGATAATGTATTGTATAGTTCACATTTTGTGCCAAAGAAATGAGTAAATGGATGAAGGAACGGCAGAAGAATGAGTTAAGGGATAGAAATGAAAAATAAAAGAGACCAATGAAACACCCGGTTGTCCGAAAGAAAGAAAAAGAGTATAATGAAGAAAACAGAAGCCCAAATTGAAGAGACAGGGGGGAAAAAGTCATAAAAGAAAAAAAGGATAAATGAATGAATGAATGAAGAATTAACGAATACATGGTTAATTAGAGGCGAACGGAGAATGGACACATTTGGAAGTGATGAATGCACAGATAATAAAGCGAATGAGTAAAGAATTGCAGGCAAATAGATGAAAATGGGTACAGTTGGGAATAGTTGATACTGCATTGCGAATAGCGAATCGGTCGCTTGATTGTTGATATTGATTGATCAGCGGAGCGGGCACTAATGAGGTGGGCACGGCAAGGTGCTGTTGTGCTCTGCTGTTGTGATGTCTGTTTGATGACACAGGGTCCTGAAACAATTTGTCCTTATAATGGCTGTGGCTGAATGACAGTGGTTGAATTATCTGTTTGCGGTTTTCTGTCTACGTGCCTCCCTTTGTCTTCTCACTCTCTCTGTGCAGTTGTTTCTGTCTCTCTTCGTCTTCCTCTGGCTGTCTCTGACAGTCTTCCCGGCATCTGTCACTGCTTGTCTGACCGTTCTTTCTCTTTGTACATATGTGTGTGTGCGTGTGGTTTGTCCCTGTGTGTGTGTGTGTGTGTGTGTGTACATGTGTGTGTGTGTGTGAGCAGGTGATCGATATGTGTTTGTATTTGTATGGGCACTGTTTCCTTTTCTTTATCATGTAAACATATTGATTTACATTACAAAAAGCTGTCCTGCTTTTCGTAAGATGTTCACGGAAAAAAACTAAAACATCAGGCATGTTTGTGATGGGTTTTTCTTTCTGTATTTTGATGTGTCCCAGACATCGTTCTTTGCGACAGAAACGTCCACTTTGCTGATGGAAAGTCATGAATATTTCATGGACCACCATTGTCTTGTCACGGCTTTTTAGCTGTCTTTCTGATGTCCCTTGACCGGAAGTCTTCGGGGAAACTCCCTCTTTCACTTCCCCTTCACCCCCCCCCCCCTCCCTTTTTCTCTTAATCTCTTTGCTGCTCTCCCCGTCTCTTACCTTCTTTCCATCTCTTTCTTTATCAGTCTGCCTGTCATCCTTTCTCCGTTGTTTTTTTATTATTTTTTATCTGTTTGTTTGTCTATCCGCATCTGCCCGTCAGCATCATTGAACGTACAGTGAGGAGTCGTTGCTTTATTCAGATAAAATCATAATTCTGTGGAAACGTGTCCTGTTTCGAAGTGAGGTGCACGATGATCAGAATCAACAAGCAAAATGGGGAATGCTTTCATTTTTTCATGGTCAGTTTGTATTCCGTTGATTTGTATTGGCTTGGCTTGGATTGTATTGGATTGTATTACTCTTTTTTGTCACAAGAGATCTTCCCGTGGGAAATTCGGGCTGCTCTTCCCAGGGAGAGCGAGTCTTGTGCAGTGCAGCGCCGCTCTCTCTCTCTTTTTTAATCTGTTTTGTTTGCATGGAGGTTTTTGTGGGTCTCTTTCTGTCCGCAGTTTGTTTTCGCATCAAAGTGGGTTTTCTACAGTATTTTGCCAAGGACAACCCTTTTAACGAACTTGAACAGGGTTTCTGTTCATTGATATTTTTATGATTTATTGAATATTTTGATAGGAAGAGACAGAATGGAGGAGGGAGGAGAGAAAAAGAAAAGCGTGGGGAGGGATGGTGTAAGCAATGAAAAACCACTTTCTTTTCCTGTGTTTTTATTTCTTCTCTATCATTTTCTTTCCGTTTCCCCTTTTCTTTGTTTCTTTCTTCGTCTCCACTACAGACCTATGGATTTTTTACTTTAATGAATACGTGAACGGAAGAAGAAACAACAAAAGAATGA
>NC_134878.1:42646208-42663708 GCF_041734735.1 Babylonia areolata
ATGCATAGAACCTTGGAGTGTTTTCGTTTTCCACATTAAAACATGGCAATCATTTTAATTTACACTAGAAATTTTGTATTTCCATTGTTTAAGGTTTTTATTCTTCTTTTTTTTAAAAATATATTGCGAAGGTTTATCATGTTTTTTTCTGTGTTTCGTGTGTCCCAGGCCTCGTTTAAAGTCACGTCCATTTTGCTGATGGACATGTCATGAATATTCATGGCCGCCATTGTCTCGTCAAAGCTTTTTATTTCTCTCCATCATTCTGATGTTCCTGCATCTGGAATCTTTCTGATGTGTTTCGTGTGCTTGATTTTTTTTATGTGTGTGTGTGTGGGGGGGAATATCTGTCTCTGCCTGTCGGTCTGGTTTGTTTTTTTTTGTTTGTGTGTGTGTGTCCAACATGCTTTCAGAGCCAGGGAATCAAGCTTTGAAAATAGTTTGGAAAACACAAGTTAGCACATTCAAAGTTTTAAAGTATTTTTCCCCGTGAATCTCCAAATGTCACAGAAAGTACTCCCTCTTCCGCCTACACCAAACTCATAAAGAAGAAAAAAAACCCAACAGAAACCTATTTTGTTCTCCTTTTCTTCCCACCCGGGCATACAGAAAAACAGAAAGTGGTTAGAGACTTCACATTGCACATGATGTAAGGATCACCCGCTGCGAGGTGAATCACAGCTAAAAGCTCGTTTAGTGCCAGCCATGCGCAAATCACCCATCCCTGCTTCCTGTCCACAATGACAGGGCCTCTGTCTCCCTGAAGAATTGCCCTCACATCAGGCTTTGCCCAGCTTCATACAGACGCTGCGCTCGCAGACACACAGACACGCAGCCGCATGTATGCACGTGCATGGAAACACACTGAACAGAGACAGACAGACAGACGTATGGAGATAAGATGCATTAAAGTCGAATCCGTTTTTCTTTACTCTTTCAGTGAACTAATGTCTTTCTGCTGATCGTGGAAGCTGAACAGTGGACTCAATATCCATGAGGTCTTTCCAGTGTTGGACAGTTAATGAGTGGCTTAGTGACGTCGCAGGATCCTTTTCTGGCTCATATTTTGTGGTCATAGCGAGTCTGGGCAGTGTGTTTTCATCGTCTGTATGCGTCTGTGTGTTCATGGCAAACCTTCATTATACGAGCCTTTTTTATGGATGCACACACATAAAAGGCAGTGTAACAGGTGATCATGGTAAAACAAAATTCCAGTCATCGTTTGAAAGGCATTTTCTGTAAGACTGAGACCATTAGTATGATTAAGGTACTACAATTAAATGAAAAATGACTGCTTTGTCTGTAAAATTACAAATGGAACAAGTTAATTAAAAACAGTGGGTTGGAAAACAAGGCTCACTGTCGAGTAAACATTACAAACGGAGAAAGTTATTCATCAGAAGCGACTCTTGTTTTACAACCTACAGTTTTTTTTGTTTTTTTTTGTGGGTTTTTTTTAAATCTCCATTTGAGTGTTTGAGTAGTTTGACGTGGATCCCAAACCGCCTTTCTATTTTCAGACTTGCAACGAGTCAGAATCAAAAGGTCATTTTCTGCCTTATTCACACCCAGATATGTTATCATCCTCCTCACCTTTGCTTTTGTTGTCCTGTCGGGTCTCTGAGACATCTCCATCCCAGTATAACGCTTCGTCAATCTATAGCTGCCAGATGCACACACTCTCTCTCTTTGATCTCTGTCTCTCTCTCTTCTCTGTCTCTCTCTCCTTTTTTCTTTCTCCCCCTCTCTGTCTGACCTCTAGGCTTTCTTTGATTCTGTGACTGGTGATGAATGATAGATCACACATGAAGTTTCATGTAGACGGGGGACAGAGTTTAGCCATACAACATTTTTTTTTAAAATCCTTCAGTAAATTAGTGTCTTTTCTCTCTGTTTGTTGGGACCAGCCAGTAAACCCTACATCCACGATCGTTTACTTCAAGACTCTATATTTGATTCAAATAGAATACTTGTGTATGCACACGCGGCATTGAAATGACATTCACTCAAGATTTAAAAATCGCAAAAAAAATCCAGTAGCGCCACAATCATGCTCTCATTCCTCCACACCACACACTATCTCTCTCTCTCTCTATCTCTCTCTCTCTCCCTCCCTCTCTCTCTCTCTCTCTCTCCCACACACACCCCCCACAGACACACACACACACAAACACGCATACACACACACACATACACACACACGCACACACTCACACACACACACACACACACACACACACACACACACACACACACACACACACACACACCCTAGTAAGACCACCGCAGAACTTGTGCATTTATCCCAGTTTCTCTAATACTCACAGAGGGAGAAAGGCAATAATAAAATATCAATAATAAGAATCATAATGCTAAAAACTATACACCACCACAACACAAATCACAACTACCATAATACTATAGTAAAAGAAATAAACGATTACAATGAAACAAACACGAAACTCTCTTGAATGATTTATCATATGAGAATTTCTTGCAGTTCATTGTTCATAAACAAGATTCCTTTCAGGTTACACAATAGTGAAAACATATTATGACATGAATCCTCATTCTCACACACACACACACACACACACACACACACACACACACACACACACACACACATACACACACACAGTGAGAAACCGAAGAGACTGTGTCGATAAATAAACATAAATGGTTTCTCAATGCATTGCAACTTGTTCTTGGAATAAGACAAAGCTCGTATGCAGAACTGTTTTTTTCCTACCTCAAATTGAACTGAAGATCCGTCTTTTGATTTTTTTTCCATCTTTTTACCCCACTTTCTTTTTCCCTTTTATCTGTCTGGTTTCTGTTCTCGGTCTCTAGCGTTTCCGTGTTGTGTGTGTGTGTGGGGGGGGGGGGGGGGGGGGGGGGGGGGGGGGGGGGGCGGGGGGGTATGTGCTTGCGTGTGTGTTTCGTTGGGGGGGGGGGGTGTCTGCGTGTGTACATATATGTGTGTGTGTACATATATATATATATATATATATATCTGTGTGTGTGTGTGTGTGTGTGTGTGTGTGTGTGTGTGTGTGTGTGTGTCTGTCTGTCTGTCTGACTGACAAGTGAGGTTCTTGTATTTATTAACGTTTTGTACATCACATAATTTTATCTAGCCCATTTCACTTTATCCATCACGCCATTCCTGTTACTCATACCGGCAGAAGTGGAATCACGTTTCTCAGTCTGAAATATAATGAAAAAGAATACAATCTCTTCTGTCTGAGAGTAAACCGTTCACGTTTTGGTTTTGCTTTTTGTTTTTATGTGAGCATGCATCCCCAGTCTTTTCGTTGGCAATAAGAATAAACTAGACTCGGAACGTTCTCTGTGAATCTCCCTAGGTGTTGGGCAGATGTGTCCTGAAAATCAATTAGATCGCGTTTTCTCAAATGGAATGGAAACCGCAAAATCCTTCCTGGTCTTCTTATTTCATTCTGTTTTATTTATGTTTTATCTTTAATTACATTTTCGATTCAGTTTGTTACCAGAGGCACATCTGCGTGTGCGTGTGTGTGTGTGTGTGTGTGTGTGTGTGTCTGTCTGTCTGTCTGTCTGTCTGTCTGTCTGTCTGTCTCTGGCTTTCTCTCTCGCTGTCGCTCTCTTTCTCTCTCAAGCAAATGCCATAATGAAAAGAATACCAGTGAATGGAAATATTATACTGAAGGGCTGGTTTGGTTATTAATGCAGGAAAACAAGTTGTAAGGTGAACAAAAATTATTACGAACATACAGACACGACAAAGCCTTAGTGTGCATTGCAAGATTCTCTCTCTCTCTCTCTCTCTCTCTCTCTCTCTCTCTCTCTCTCTCTCTCTCTCTCTCTCTCTCTCTCTCTCTTCTCCATCCTCACTCTGTTCCGCAGTGTGGGGGAGCACAGTGGGAGAAAGGGGAGCAAACACACAGAGAGAATGGAGAGATGACAGCGAGAGAGAGAGCACGTGAGAGAGAGAGTGTGTGTGTTTGTTGATGGGAGACTTAACGTGAAGCCATTGCTGGCCTTTCTTTAGCTGTGGAAGCCAAGCAGTAAAAGCAATAACCATGATGTTTTCCCACCACTAGCCGAGCACTCAGTGGCTGGAAGACATTGCAGGATCCTTTCCTGGTTCCCAGTCGTCAACAGAGCGAGTCTGGGCAATAACCTTCCACCGTCTGTGTGCTCATGGCAAAACCTCGATTCTGGCTTTTTCTCAGGAAGCACGCGCATTGGTGGCACTGAGACTAGCAAGATTATAGACCATGAAATAAAAATGTTGTTTGTTTTCCCCGGTCATTGTTTGAATGGCATTCTTTGACAACAAGGTTTAAATATCACATGTCTGTTAGGACATGGTTCGTCAGCCTTCAACCCGTCACCACAATTGCAACAAAGAGAGCAGTAAATAGAGGAGCATTTTAAACATAATCACCAAAAGGTGAAGATACAAGACACTTTCCTAGAAAATGAAAATAGTGAAGTTTGGGAGAAAGGAGACGACCTGTCACAAGTGGTGCATCAACCTCGGAGCCAACACCACAAACCTCTCGACCCGTGAAAGACAGTTGATGTGACTGTCACTGACTGAGTGGTTTAGGAGACTTGGAAGTGCTAACCTAAGGAAAACATATGGCCTGGAATCGTCAGTACCCATTTCCAGTCTCAGTACTGACTATAAGCTGACCACTGGATGAAGCAATCAGGAGAACAGGAAATACTCCACAACTCTGTTCGTATAACAAGCACGAGGAAGTAAGATATATAACAGGGCCAGTATATGGGGTGCAGATCTTGTTGCCAATAGTCCAGCCGACCGTAAGGGGACAATTGAGGGCTGAATGTCCGTCATTACATAAACAAAAAGTCCAAGCGAATCAAAAACAATGTCAGGAGGTCAATGAAATTAACGTTATGAAGACCAGTAAACCTGCATCACTTTCAGCCCACGCAAATTTTAAATCATGTTAAAGACGTTTATTGCCATCAGGAAATTAAAAAGAGAATATACAGAAGAATATCAGGGAATTAAGTCCTTATGGAGCCCGCTGTTAACTATTCGTGCCTAATGTCATACAGATCCCAGCGGTCGACCAGAAGAGTTTGTTTTTTTAATGAGAGGCTGATTGCTCGCCACACCCCATGGAGTTTCTTTACCTTTCGAGAGATAGAACGGGTCAGACATGAATGACCTGTGTGCAGCCTGCAGAGGTCTGTTAGAGATAGAACGGGTCAGACATGAATGACCTGTGTGCAGCCTGCAGAGAACTGTTAGACATAGAATGGGTCAGACATGAATGACCCGTGTGCAGCCTGCAGAGGACGGTCTCCTCTTTCCTTTCTCCCAGCCTTCCTGTCAGTCTACGAGTTCCATTCTTCTTGCAAGAGATGCTCCACGTAGGATTAAACCACGGATTTCTGGCCTGTGTACGGTCATGCGGTGTGAGAGAGTTCTTGTTTTATAGAATTGTTTATATATTTCATCATTCCAAACAAGTTCCTATTTTTCCTGTTTTCCAAAATGAATCACAGTTACAGTCGCAATATAACGAAATTCAAGGTGATGCAAACAAAAACAAGAGAAAATGCATGTTTACTTGTATACATACATCCAAAATTAACATATTCTCTGATCCAAAAGAAGGCGAAAGAAGTAGAATTGCACAAAGCTATAACCATACTTAACATAGAAAATAGAACAATATGGTGGTATTTATGTTTGGGTGTTTTGGTGTATATGGCATATTTCCTAACTCGATCTGGTCAGCCACCGTCGAGATATCTGAAGAGGCTCGTTTAAGAGATGAAACTTGAGTTATGTCTGGCATAATCAACGGGGCCTTCTATATCAGTGAAGAATCAGTGGACCTCCATCACCCCATCTTTCTGAAATCAAAAGAGTCATATTCCTACGCTTTTTTTTCTGTCTACGTATGATGTAAAACCAATGTGTTTTCTGCCTGTCTGCCTGTCTGGCGTGTCTGTCCCTCTCTTTGTCTCTTGTTTCTGTCTCTTTGTCTTTCCGTCTTCCAAACCATCTCTAATTTCGTTGCGCAATTTTTCAATGTCGTTTTCAGGAGGACAGAAGAGTTTGCTGCGTTTTGTTTCCCTTCCACTACACACACGCACACACACACACACACACACACACACACTCTCTCTCTCTCTCTCTCTCTCTCTCTCTCTCTCTCTCTGCCCCCCCTCTCTCTCTCTCTCCAATATGCAGTCTAGCTATGTATTTATTTCAAGCACTTCAGCTGAGAGAAACACTAGTATCCTAATTGTTGTGGTATCTGGTTATGCTTATTGTGTTCACATAGTTGTAGTGACGCATGTTAAACTCTGTTATCGCCCCCAGTTTATATGGGGCTATGGCCTTGGATGAATAAATCATCTGAATCTGAATCTATCTGTCTCTGTCTCTGTCTATCTGTTTGTCTGTCTCTCTCTCTCTCTCTGAATTGTAATGAAATGAAAGCCAAGAAGCATTTTGTTGTTTCTAGGGGAGTTAAGCAAACGAGGCCCAATTAATCTGGGGACAAATCTGACAGACATTAAAAGAGACATTCACAAATAATTTTTCGAGTCCAGATTAAGCGTATTACAAACAAAAGGTCTGGGAATTGATACACACTTCTACCAGACAGACGTGATTGTCGTGTGATTTTTTTTTTATATTCTGGTAGCATGGATTTGATTTTTAACTCATTAACAAATACTCACACATACACAAATTTATACACACGCATATGTGCACACATACGTGAACATACATTCCCACAATTCAAGTGAGTCCGTTTTAATAAGATTATGTCGTTCTGTCTGTCTGCGTGCATGTGTGTCTGTCTGTCTGTGGAAGTGAGTGAGCGAGTGTGTGCGTGTGTGCATGTGGGTTGTATATGTGTAATAGACAGAGAGGGGAAATCATTACTTCGGCACTCGGCAGTTGTGTGGTGATTGGAAAGAGAGATTTATGGGAAGGGGTGGGGGAGGAGGTGGAGGAGACGGATCATTTGCATTTTGAGTGGCCCTGAGGAGTTGCTTTCCATTTCCTACGCTTTTTTTTCTGTCTACGTATGATGTAAAACCAATGTGTTTTCTGCCTGTCTGCCTGTCTGGCGTGTCTGTCCCTCTCTTTGTCTCTTGTTTCTGTCTCTTTGTCTTTCTGTCTCTCCTCTGTGTGTGTGTGTGTGTGTGTGTGTGTGTGTGTCTGTGTTTGTGTGTCAGTGTGTGTCTGTGTCTGTGTTTCTACATCTGTCTGTTTGTCTGTCTCTTTGTTTCTGCATCTTTCTCTGTTTCTGTCTCTCCCTCCCCCTCTCTGTCTCTATATCTCTCTCGCTCTCGATCAGACCCCCCTCCTCTCTCTCTCTGTTTCTGTCTCTCTCTCTCTTTCTCTCTTTCTTCCTTTCTCCCTTAACCCCCTATTTATCTCGATAATTATGAAGCCTTCGTTTCTCACACATGAAACGTATACCCGTGAATAGGTATACATTGATCTTGATATCTCTTTAGGTCGATTTTGATTGATAGATAGATGTACCGTGTCTGTCTTTATATTTTTCTGTCTCGCTGTTGGTTCACCTGGCTGTGGGTTACGTTTAATGCGTGTCTTTCCGCACTCTGATATTAGGTGTCTATGTGCGTCCAGTTTGATCTCTCTCTGTATCTGTGCGAGTGAATGCATGCTGGTAAGCGTGTGTGTGTGTGTGTGTGTGTGTGTGTGTGTGTGTGTGTGTGTGTGTGTGTGTGTGTGTGTGTGTGTGTGAGACAGAAAGGTATTAGAGACAAAGACAGGGAGAGAGAGGGCGGGAGAGGGGTGGGTGTTAGGCATTATTTCGACGCTGCAGGCTCTTCTGTGGTGATTGGAAAGAGAGATTTATGGAAAGGGGTGGGAGGAGGGGAGGAGGTGGAGGAGACAGTGCATTTGCATTTTGAGTGGCCCTGAGGCGTTGCTTTCCATTTCGTTTTTTTTCTGTCTGCGTGTGATAGGAAACAATATGTTTTCTGTACCCGTCGCTCTTTCTGTTTCTCTGTTTCTACCTCTGTCTGTGTCGTTCTTTGTCTCCCCCTTCTTCATTTACCTGTCTGTGTTTCTGTCTCCCGCTTTCGCTTTCTCCCTCTGTTCTTTTCTTCTTTTTCCTTGATCTCTTTCTCATGGCCACCCCAGCTTGTATCACCAATGGACATGAAAGATCATCAATGACTTGTTCTCTCTGTCTCTGTAACTCAGTGTCTCCATCTCTCACTCTCTCTCTCATTATCTCTCCCCCTCTCTCCATACCCCCCACCCCCCATCTTTTTCTCACTTATATCTACACTTAGCACTGATGTCTACACTGATAATAAAAGCATTTATTCATTCTTTTTTTTCTCTTTTCTTTGACTCTCATCTCCACCGTCATAGTCACGCTGCATGTCCCCCACGTCCTCGCCACAAACACACACACACACACACACACACACACACACACACACACACACACACACACACACACACACACACAAACATACACACACACGCACGCACGCACACACTACATACAGACACACACACTCACTAGCGACACATACATTCACACACATAAACACACGCTTGCTCGCATGCACGCACGGATGCACTGACTAACAGACACACCCACGCACACGCCCCGACACACACATACTCTCACACACACTTACATACACCTCACACGCACACACACACACTACACACATCACGCATGCACACACATCACACATATCCACTCCTCCCCCCCACACACACGGAGAGTGAGATACAGTTTGAAGCCACGTGGTTATCGGAAGGAAGTGTTATTGGGGGCGAGGGGGGGGGGGAGTGGAAGGGGGAGGAGGGCAGACCTCGAGGGAATGACGTCTTTGTCTCTGACCAGCCATTAGATGTTCGTCTTCTTCTTCTGCGTTCGTGAGCTGCAACTCCCTCGTTCACTCGTATGTACAGGAATGGGCTTTTGCGTGTATGACCGTTTTTACCCCGCCATGTAGGCAGCCTTACTCCGCTTTCGGGGGTGTGCATGCTGGGTATGTTCTTGTTTCCATAGCCCACCGAACGCTGACATGGATTACGGGATCTTTAACGTGCGTACTTGATCTTCTGCTTGCGTATACACCTGAAGGGAGTTCAGGCACTAAGCAGGTCTGAACACATGTTGACCTTGGAGATCGGAAAAAACTCCACCCTTTACCCACTAGTCGCCGTCACCGAGGTTCGAACCCGGGACCCTCAGGTTGAATGTCCAACGCTTTAACCACTCGGCTATTGCGCCCGTCGTTTTCATTTCGTCCGGTCCACATGAGGTGGCAAAGCAGTTTGTTTTCACATCACCCAGTTTCCCCCTTCCCTCCACTCCCTGTTTGCCTCTTTCCTTTTCTGTTCCTCTCTCTCTCTCTCTCTCTCTCTCTCTCTCTCTCTCTCTCTCTCTGTCTCCCCTCTCTCTCCGTCTCTGTCCTTCTTACCGCACTCTTCTGCTACCCCCTTGTACCCTCCTTCTCCCCCTCCCTCCGAAATATCCCCCTATTTTAATATTTTGTGGAAACATGTGATAATCATTGTTACAGGTAGTCAAAGGATGGTTTTCCCTCCTCTTTCTTATCACCTACGCAGCCATCCCAGTATTTTGATATTTTGTTCTAGTATTTCGCGATTAATGTTTCAGGCAGGCAGAGGATGAGATTGGTTTGCACTGGAGATGTTGCTTTATCTGTGTATGTTAATTCCTTTTGCTGACGATATTATTCAAATAGAATGGGAACGAACTAACTGTAAGCCGTATTTTCTTCAGCTAAGGTCTGTTATGCAGTGTATTTTTTGCCTCCATCAAGTATGTAATGTTAGAATGTTAGATCTCTCTCTTTCTCTCTCTCTCTCTCTCTCTCTCTCTCTCTCTCTTTCTCTCTTCCCTCTCCCTCTCTCTCTCTAACTCTCTCCTCTCTCTCTCTTTCTTTCTCTCTCTCTCTCGAATGTTGTTGAACATCTGTGTTAGATATTTTTTGGTTGGTTTGTGTTGAAGATGCATAGTGTGTCATGTAAAATCTTATTTATCTTTCTTTAATGTCACCCCCTTCAGTAAGGGGCTTTGGCCTTTATCTGAATAAAAAATCGTTATCGTTATCTCTCTCTCTCTCTCTCTCTCTCTCTCTCTCTCTCTCTCTCTCTCTCTCTCTCTCTCTTTCCCTTCATCTTTCTTTCTTTCAATCTGTGTCGTTCCACCCCTTCTCTTCCTCTCTGTCAACTATTTCGGCACGTAGCTCTTGGGAAGAACAAAAGGCAGTGTGAAAACAGTGTGACTGTGAGCCCAGTGACGGCCAGGGCAGGCTGATCATGCCTGACGTCTGTGATGGGGGCTGAGTGTCGTGACCCTCAAGAGAGATGCTGCCTTGCCGTTTATCACGGACCTTCTTGTTTCTTCCCGTGGCCCTTTCCTTTCAATTGATGTACTTGGTTGGGGCAGTGGGCAGTGGTCTTTCCGTCTTTCTTTCTCTTACAATTGGTCATTCTTGTCTATTTGGTGGTGTGTGTGTGTGTGTGTGTGTGTGTGTGTCTTGTCCCTCGTATGACCTCTGTGTCTGTCTGCCTGTTTCTGTTTGTGTTTATGTCTTTCTTCCACATGATAGTGTTTGTCTCTCCCCGCACCCCCACCCCCATCTCCCCATCTCTTTCTGTATCTGTCTCTCTTTTTCCTGTCTGCTTCTTTATTTCCTCCTCTCTCTTTCTCTCTTTCTCTCTCTCTCTCTCTCTCTCTCTCTCTCTCTCTCTCCTCTCTCTCTCTCATTCTCTCTCTCTCTCGTGTGTGTGTGTATGCATGTTTGCTTGTGTATGTATGCGCTTCTGTGTGTTTGTAATTGTATTTCTGTTTGTATGTGAAGGTGTGTATGGCTCTGCTTGTGTGTGTGTATGTTTGTGATTTCGAAGACACGGTTGATCAGAGGCATGTCGTATGAATGTTTCAGGTCACGAGCTCCATCGGACACAGAACCCCTGAGTTCTGCAAGGCACTGTCATCACCACTATCCTTGGTCAAGTCTCCACGTTGGTCACGTTGACCTCTTACCCAGAACTCTTTTGTATGGTTCCTGGAGATTACAACTGATCGTGTCTGGAAATCCTTGAGATTGCAGCGTTCCTTGAGGTCCTTCAGATTACAGCATAGAGTTCCTGGACATTACAGCGTAGAGATCCTGTGGATTACAGCATAGAGATTCTAAAGATTACAGCATAGAGATCCTGAAGAGGATTTACAGCATAGAGATCCTGAGGATTACAGCATAGAGATCCTGAAGTTAACAGTTCTTTGAGATCCCTTAGATTACAGCGTACCTGGAGGTACCAGCGTACGCTCCTCGAGATAATAGGACAGAGTTCCAGAAATTACAGTGTAGTCGAGTTCCAGACAATCCTGCAAAACTATTGCATAGAGTTCCTGAAAATCCAGGAGATTTTGGCGAAGAGTTCCTGGACATCCCATACCTCTTCACACCTGGTATGGGCAGTCTGCTGAATTGTCTGAGGAGAGAATAAACAGCAACAAACTCGTTCGAGTCTGAAACGAAACAGCGAGAAGTCCTCTCGTCTCTTAGCCATAGCTTGGTGAGTCATGAGATGCCTGGTTGTGTGTTCGTTCTTGGTTTCGTGGTCGTTTTGTTGGCGGGTTTGGTTGCTCGCTTGATTGTAAAGTGGGTGAGATGGGTTGTTTGGTAGCTTGTTCCTTGTTGACTTTTGTCTTTTATACGGGGAGAGAACCGATTTCGATAGGGTCTTGCCTGAGTTCTGTGCCATGGAGAGAAACGTCAGCATGCATAAAACGACAGGCAAACATGCAGACACGAACACATACACACTTAGACACACAGACATAAATACAGACACACACACGCATGCACGCGCGCGCGCGAGCACACACACACACACACACACACACACACACACACACACACACACACTTCCAACACTCACACAAAAAAACACCCCAAACCACACACGCACACGCGTGTGCACACACACACACACACACACACACACACACACACACACACACACTTATGAACCTCGAGGGAATTCAGTGTTGTCAAACCACTTCATATCGATCACTGTATATATAAAAAAGTTCACACACACACACACACACACACACACACACACACACAACCATACATACACACAAACGCATGTCCCCCTCCTCCCCACCCCCTTCCCCTCACTCCCCCACCCACCCCCACACACACCGTCAACCCGCTCGGTATTGATCGCTGTGGCCCAGAATAATTATATTTGTTTCAAGTCCACTTCAAAGAATTCCCAAGTCAAACTAATTTTAAAGAAGTTCCCGAACTTGAGCTAAGATTGTGACAGGCGACACGAAAAATCAATTAGTCTGCGGGGGGTCTGTGGTTTTCTTTTGTTTGTGTGTGTGTTTGTGTGTTTGTGTGTGCGTGTGTGTTTGTTGTTTGTTTTTTTGTTTTTTTCTTTGTTTGTTTTTTGTGCTTTTTTTTGTTTTGTTTTTTTGGGGCGGTCTTTTTGCTGGCTTTCTTTCTCTCTTTTATCTCTTCTTTTCATTTCTTTCTAGTCTTTTGTTTTTCCTCGCCCGTTTGTTTGTCTCTTTATTTGTTCCTGGTGGTTGGTGTTCGTGTGTTCCAGTCTTTCTTGTTCTGTATATCTTTCTTCTTCTTTTGTGTGTGTGTGTTGTTGTTGTTGTTGTTTTTGTTGTTTTGCATGTGTTTTATTCGGTCTTTTATGTTTGGTGATTTTGAGTAAATCCCTTCATTCCTTAATCGGTTCATTTGTTTGTGAACTCCTTTCATCGTTCCTTCTCTATTTCATTCTTAATGTTGATCTTTCTTTCTATCCTTCTTTCTTTGTAATCCTTACTTTTAGTCCTGTTACCAGTCCATGCTTTTTTTGTTTTGTTTGTTTGTTTTTGTAAATTAAGGAAGGGGTGTTGATTTTTCCCGCAGTCTTATCGTCATCAGGATCATTGTCATTCTCTCTCTCTCTCTCTCTCTCTCTCTCTCTCTCTCTCTCTCTCTCTCTCTGTTACTATGTCTCTCTTTTGTCTCTGTCTGTCTGTTTGTCTCTTTCTGTTTGTCTCTCTCTCTAACACACACACACACACACTCTCTTTCTCTCGCTAGCTCACTCGCGTTCCTTCTCTCTCTCTCTCTCTCTCTCTCTCTCTCTCTCCCATGTGTATGTGAGACAACAACAACAACAACAACAAAGAGGGGAGAGAGCGGAAGAGAGAACGTCTTTATCTTTCTTCTTCGTGCTTATTATTCAACTTCATCTGTGTAGAGAGCGCACAATCAGTTGACAACGTTGGGCCTCTACACCGCATGAGACCATTTTGTTTTGCATGAGACCCCAAAAATCTTCTCTAAACACAGGACACGTAGCTGAAAAGTTTGGTGGAGAGCAGTGGTATGCATCACTACAGCCTTTTCATCTAGACCATCACTCCACTGATGATGATTATAATGATGAAATTAAAAATAACGATTACTACTACTACTGCTAATAGTAATAACAACAACAATAATGATAATGATGATGATGATGATGATAATAATGATGATAATGATAATAATGATATAGACTAGCGGTGGATGTAATACAACAGCCATGGACATGCAGCAGGGATTGGAGTTTCAGACTGTCGTTGTTAAACATGTTCTTTGGAACGAAGGTCTAGATGCTCCAGAAGTTCGCTTGCACCTTTCTCTTGCACCGTGTTCCGTCTTGCTGAGTTTGTCCCTTTATGTGTTCGTTTTGATCGCGTATGGCTGTTCGCGTGCTATCGGAGTTTTTATATTTCTGTCTTTCTATTCTTCACCTTAAGCAGCGTTGACGTTCTTGTTGTTGTTTTTCGGTTGCTGTTATTTTTATTTTTTATAACAGTACCCGCGTGTAGTATCTATCCTATTAAACTAAATGCCACGTCCCAGCTTATCGCCAAGTCTTTTTTTAATGTCTTTAGATCTGTTTCCTTTATTTATCTTTTTTTTTTTCTTCTTCATTTGTGTTGTCTACTTTATTATATTTCTCTTTCTTCTTTCTTTACTTCGTCGTTTCTTGTTGTTTTTGTTTTTTGTTTCTTTTCTTCATTCTTTTCTTTCAACTTTCATTATTTTATTCTTTATTTCTTTTCATATTTTTTTATGTTCTCTTTTTACTTTTTTCACCTTTTCTTCTTTCTTTATTCCTTTCTTTCTTTCCGTTTGTACGTCTTTATTGTTTTCTGTCCCCTTCATTTGTTTTTTGTTTTTTCCTTTCTGTATGTTCCTTCGTTTGTTTCTTTAGCTTTCTTCTCAGCCTGTCTCCCTTCTTTTTCTGACATTGTTCCAGTTCTTTTGTTTTCTTGATTTATATCTTTCTGTCAATTGAGGAAGCGAACAGTTGGAAAAAAAAAAGAGGGTAAGGGGGTGGGAAAAAATGTTTGATTAATTTTGCCATTTGTTTTTTGTTTTGTTTTTATTATAATCATTTTATTATTATAAATTTTGTATGATTTTATTTCATTTCATTCTATTTTCATCATTTTGTATTCATCTATTCCGCCTTTATCCTCCTTTTACTATCTGTCCATCTGTATGGGAAGCAGATAATTAGAGAAGACATGGATTATTGATTTATTTTATTCGCTTGGTGGCTTGTTCATTGTATACTTTAGCAAAACCTAAGACTGACGGGGATATTGATGCTACCCAGCGGATGTAAAGTTACATCATGCAGTGCAGAGCATGCTGCCAAGCGGTAGGCCACAGGATCACGAAGGGCAGAATCTGTAACCATCGGTCACAAGAACCAAAAAGAAAAGTATCGTGTTGTCGAAAATGAAGCAGCTGTTTAGATCACGAAATTTCCCCCGGGACATACACTGTCATGGAGCTTTGTACTTGACGTGAGTGCACAGTGATAACTTTGCTTCGTGTGAGCGTACGTGCGTGCACGCACGCACGTACGCACGCACACACCTGCTCACACGCACGTACGCAGCACGCGGTGCCCACCCGCCATATATATATTCCCTCTCTCTCTCTCTCTCTGTCTGTGTGTGTGTGTGTGTGTGTATGTGTGTGGAAGAGAGCGGGCGCAGGGAATAGAGGAGAGAGCATTTAGAGAAAAGAAAGTATCGATTGATTTTTGCAGCATTCGAGCCCAAAACGAAAACAACGCGAAAAGCCCCAGTCTAATGCATTTGATCTTTGAAATATATTTTGCTAGTTGACCCATTGCCAGATCGTTCAAAAATAGTTTTATTTTGCATTCCTCTTACGTAGCAAATGATATGACTGTGAGGAACATCTATTCCAACATATCCCAGTCACCTTGTCTGGAGGAATGGGGAGGTGGGAAACTGACATCTGAATAGCAGAATATATTTTTTTTAAATTTCTCCTCCTCCTTTTCTTGAGAATGATTTCATTGCCGTCGTCCCCCTCTTCCGTCTCCAGTTCCTCATCATCATCCTCCACCACCACCACCACCTCTCCCTCCACTGTTTCATCTTCCGCCGCTGTCTGTTACGATGGGTGTTTGGGATGTCTCGTTCAATTGAGGCTTTTGTTTCACGGAGACAACGATCACGAAAGAGAGAGACAGACAGAGACAGAGAGGCATTGAGAGGAAGACAGGCAGACAGACAGAGCAACAGACGGACAGAGAAAATCAGTGGTCCACTTGTGTTATTCATAAATTCTTTCATAAATACTTTGTTCATTATTCTCGAACTTTCTCATCCACCCAAATACCCAAGCACTGACACAAACATAACGAGCATTCCTGATACGAATTCTGCCTGTGATATGAGTAGTCAGAATTACTTTGAGCATCACTTTGCTTGCAAGGCTGATCAGACTGATAGTTGTGTAATTCCGGCGTGGATTAAGTTGCCTTTCTTGCGGTATTAGACTTTTTCCATGTTGGCCTGTTTGCCAGATTGTGTTGCAGAATCTGGTAAGAACACCTGCCATTGCCTCCCCTCGTTTTTCATTTCAACTTGTATGTTGACAACATACATCTCTTCAAATACACACAGTCTAAATTTATTTACCTATGAATTGGCTTTATGTTTGTCCGATTCTCTTTTATGCACGCGTGTATGTGTGCATGCACACATGCACATAAACTTTATCAAGCATAGACACGCTCTCACGTATATCTGCATATACGCGCGCGCGCACGCACGCACGCACGCACACACACACACACACACACACACACACACACACACACACACACACACACACACAGAGAGGGAGAGAGAGGAAGAGGGTAAACATGTAATCATATTCCACTTTAACGGAAAGGAAATACTGTAAAGAAAGAACCAAAATGTATCACGTTATTCATTGATCTGGCCTATTAGCACATACCTTTGTGTTACCGTTTTTCCTACAGAGTCATTGATCCCCTTTCCCAGAAATAGCAAAGGATATGTGGGTCACACTGTATCACGTGCGAACTCCTTAAGGCCAGCACACACAAAAAGGTGCAAATCCAAAAGCTTCTGCTTCTTCTCGTTTGTAGTAATTGATCCCAAGCGGATCCTCAAAATATCCATGACCCTGGTCTTCCTCCAAATCAACAGCAGCGGTTTGGCTGCATCTACACCTGTAGTTGAGGCCGTACGGATCAGACTTTTATCTGCCCTACAGACATCGATCCTGTCTCACAGAAATAGCCCTGGGATTTCTGGGCCAGACTGTCTCGTGTGAATGAGTAGGTGGAGCCCGGCCATTGCTCCGTGTCCTGAACGGTTTGTCTCCAGTTTGGGTCGTTTGTTTCCTTCTTTGTCTTGTCTTTGATTATCTGATGCTCCTTTACCACAGTTTGGAATTCTTGTTGTAATATTAATTACACTTCTTGTTCTTATATTACTTTTTAACACAAGTTTTCTGGTTGTAATATTACTTTTTAACTCACGTTTCTGGTTGTAAATTTACTTTTTAACACAAGTTTCTGGTTGTAGCATTACTTTTTAACACATGTTTCTGATTGTAACATTACTTTTTAACACAAGTTTTCTGGTCGTGAAGTTGTGGTTGCAAAGACGTGGTCAGACAAATAGTTTGTGAATTGCTTGGTTTTGGTTGCGGTTCTGTTGTTGTTATTTATTTATTTAGTCATCTAATTATTTATCTATTTCATTTGTTGTTGTTTTTCTTCTTGGTTTATTTTTAGTATCCTTCATTCGTTTATTTCATATTCGGGTGAGTGGTGGAGTTGGAGGGCAGGCAATGTCTTCAAATAAACTTCTTTTTCCTCTCCATTAACTCTGTGGAGAGTCACTGGGGTGGTGCACAGAAGAACTGTTCACCAGATTACGCCAGGTCTGTCGGTTGTGTGTCAAAGCCCGGGTCTCTGAAAATGGTTTTCCCGTCCATTCTGCAATGTTGTCAGTGCATCGTTCTTTTCTGTCTCTGCCTCCACCTCCCTCCCTTAACAGTCCCCGGGAGGATTGTTTAAGTAAGGCCATTGGATCTTGTAACC
>NC_134878.1:42663808-42688808 GCF_041734735.1 Babylonia areolata
TATCAAACAAATAATTAAACAGCTTCACCAGGAAACTAACAGTCGTCTCACCAGAATGTTTGAAAAATTCACCAATCAGTCCATCAGGGCCAGCAGATTTACCATTTTTTAATCTTCTAATCGCTAATAAGACTTCTTCGTGAGATATAGGTCTATCTAGTGTATAATTATCCCCTACATTTACTATATTCATGTTTTCAGTTACTTCCCCCTCGTCACCATCTTCATTTTCTAACACTTTTTTGAAATGTTCGAACCATTCTTGAATAGAAATATCATTTAAAGGTTGTACTTTCTTTTTTGAGATCTTTTGTACTGTGTCCCAAAATTCCTTTTGACTTTTAACAGAATCTATAAGTTTGTTTACTAATGAGTTATTATATTCTTTCTTTTTTCTCTTATTTAAATTTTTATATTCACGTCTAGCAATACAAAACAAAATGCGATCTTCTTTATCTAATGTTCTTCTACATATCCTCAACAGTCTGCGTACCCGGCGTTTCTCCATTTTACATTCATGATCAAACCAATTTCTGTCAGCTGCTTTTTTATTTATAAATATACGTTTTTTCATGTATTCTGCTTGTTCTTTAACAGTCTGATTAAACTTGTCTAATGCTCTATTTATATCAACGTGAATAAGATCTTCTGCTGACTGCAACTTTTCTTTTATTTCCTGTGACTCCATAGAAAAAGAAAAATATTCTGCATATATATCATTCCAACAATATTTAATAATGGACTGATTCATATCACAATCAGAATTCATATCACATTGCCTTGTGGAGTGTTTCTCAATATATAATACAATGGGTAAGTGGTCAGATTCAATTCTTTCTAATACCTGTAATTTTACATTCTGAGATGACGAATCAAAAAGATTTACAGATGCTAAAAAATAATCATTCACACTTGTGCCTAAATCAGAAACGTATGTGAAACGACCTTCTAGGTCACCATTACATACGCCGTTGAGAATGGTCAGTCCAAATACAGTGCACATATTAAGTAATTTTTTTCCATATGAATTTAATACCTTGTCTTCAGAATGTCTGTTTATCACACTACTGGCCTTTTTATGACAAACATATAATTCACCTTCATGTAAAATTTCAGGGGATACATCAGAAGTTCTTGCATTCAAATCACCACATAATAACAAATCAACATCATCTGAACATAACAGTTTTTCCAATACGCACTCTTCCAACATTTCAATTCCATTATCAAAATCACAAATATTATAATACGGTGCATTTTCTGGAGGAACATATGCACAGACAAGTAAAACATTTTTACAGAAGCCAAAGAAACTTTTATCCAACATAAATGTCATACAATATTTGCTGTCACAATCAATATACTGCACATAAGGAAGTAAGGTTTTCCTTACAAGACAAATTAATCCACCTGAGCACCTCCCCTGTTGTGTTATCTTGACTGCTGGTTTTACATACAACTTATGGTTTTTAAAAATAGAAGATTCAAATTTTTCAACAAATGTTTCTACAAGACATACAAAATCAAACAAAGAAACATACTGAACAAAACTTGAGTCACCCAACTTAGGTAGTAATCCACAAATATTCCAATGGAGAAATGAAATTGTATTTACAAATGTAACTAAACTTCCCACATTAGCTTCTCTTGAATCGCTCATCCATTTATGATCATGTTCTTCAACGCATTCATTCTCACGAACAACATTCTTATCTAAATTAAAGCAACCCATTTTACTATCCAGTTGTAAATCAGTGTACTTATCTTCATTATCATGTATTCCATCCATCATCATCATACAGTCACAGCCATCACCCACACAGTCATAATCATTCTCACTCACACAATCACCCTCACTGTTTAATCTATTCAAGTTCTCACAGACACCATCAGGATCATTTACATCTTCACATTCAGACTTTATAACTTTCTCATATTCCTTGTTGATGTCCATATCAGATCTATCACCATTTACATATTCGTCATCAAAAACAGTTTTATTTCTGGACATACAAACATCGCCGTTATCAACCTTCATCATCTCAAAAATATCACTGTGTAGCAAACAGTTACCAACAACACTGTGTTCAGCACACATAACATTCATGTCATGTAATAAAACATCATTCTCAGTACGCACACCATTATTTTGAACATCATTTACAGTAAACGAACATTGGGGTAGAATGTAAACATTCCTTTCATCCATCTTTTCATTCACAACATCAACACGTGTTCGGTTTACACATTTTCTATTTCCGTGTTGGCGACACACATCTACATCACGCTCGCACACCACACCGCGCTTAGATTTCAGTGTGGCACAGTTCACTGAGCCACTGACAAATTCGCTGCGCGAGCTTTCGACACGGCACACACACACACGGCACACACACGGTGACTGGTCAATTTTGTCACCCACAAAAATACCACGATGGATTGCGTTCATTTTACAGGGCAGGCCAGACCTCTATGGGATAAGTACCAGTCTGTCTCTACCATCCAATCCGTACTTTTTCCCTTCAATCACAAGATGGTCATATACCATTGTGACTTTTTTGTTCTCATTTCTGGCAGATTTTAAATGTGGTAATAATTTCTTTCTTATATCCCTCACCCGCAGAGAAAAATCTTCCCCGATAAAGATATTGCTTCCCTTTAACTTTTGTTTTGCACGCATAATCCTGTCTTTGTCCTTAAAGAATGTGCAGCGTGCCACTATGGGGGAGTTTGGTCTGGCATTAACCCTGTGCACACGATCAAATTGAACATCGTCTGACAATTCAAGAGTATCAGTGAGCATATCTTTCACCCTGTCTTCACACTCTTCCCATGTCTCCTTGTCTCTACGGTGCATGCCATGTATTATGATGTTATTTCGTTTGGACCGACCTTCCAGATCATCCACTTTTCTATCAAGAGATTCAATCCTCGAATTCAGTCTTTCATTTTCTGTTTTTAATGCATCATTTTCTTGTTTCAAATCAGACACATCCTTTTTTAAATCAATCATCTCACCTTGCATCTTGACAATTCCATCTTTCATCTGAGTAAACTCATCTTTCATCCCTCTCATATCACCACTCAGCATGTCAAACTTACTATTGAGGTTACTGTTCAAATCACTGTTGAGGTTGTTGATCATGGCCATCAAGTCCTTCAGGGTGGGGTCCGAAGACTGGTCTGGTGTAGGTGCGGTCCTGTCCACACTGTCCCTGCGTGAGGCACCTCCAGTACTCCCCAGACGTGTCTGTCGCATGCTGTCCGACTTGGGGCCAGGTCCTGGGTTCAGCTCCACATCAGAGAGAGAGAGAGAGAGAGAGAGAGAGAGAGAGAGAGAGAGAGCGTGGAGGGAGAGAAAGAGAGGGGGCGGAGGGGAATGCCAGAGGGACAAAGAAGAAGAAGAAAAAGAAGAAGAAAGGACCGTTTCCCCCTCGAAACAGACCAATGTGAATCCGTACAGAATATCAATCACACATCTATCGGTCTGTTCCCTCACGTACTATCTGAAGCCTCCTCCCCCTCCCCCTCTTCCCGACGCATTTTTAATTAACGGTTGTGACTCAAACGTGCTTGAAACCTTAACAGGTCACCCACCTCAAAAAAGTCCACCGGTAAAAGAACAAAATCACTGAAGTGTGGATGGCCTCACGGCCATCTGACAGACTAGTATTCAGCAGAGTGCTTCAGCTCAGAGTGCCAGAGAACAGACCCCAGTGAAGCTGTGTCTTGTGTCCTGGGTCGTGATGCCACTCAGAGGGCATGGAAAATGGAGCAGAAAGAAGAAGAAAAAGAAACAAAGTCGGTAGCAAATTGATTCCATGAGCTGATGGCCCCATTTCGGAATTCTCTGGAGCACGTGCAAATGGAGATGTGATTGTGGAAGGAGAATCCTGATGGATTAGGAAATAACTCATAATTAGGTCTTGTTTTTTCTGAAACAAAAGTTCACTGGGTAGAAAATAAAAACAGAAAGAAATTTCTGGGCCTGTTTTCCCATGCTGGAGAGGGAATATCATGAGGAAAGTAAGTCTTTACTTGTGTTCCTGTGATATAAGTCGCCAAGTTACAGAACCTAGTCGAAGGAAAACATTTCTTGGTCCACATGGTTGGGATAGAGCAGAAAGGTTCTGAAGGCAAACGAATTACATTACCTGATATCTTAGTCTGCATCTCCAGTGGAGCAGAACGATTTCTCCCACTCACTTTGCACAGACTCAGAAATTACTTTCAACAAAGGACTAAAAACAAAAATTGCGGCCAACGCGGACACACATTATTATTTCCATTAGTGGTGTTCGCTCTTTGTCAAGAAACATTCCCCCAGTCCAGAAATGGGTCAATTTTGTGTCCCTTTTTTCTTCTGCACATGCACTGAGTCCAAAACGGCTAAAAGGACTTTAAAATGTTTAACACAGAAACAAATATGTGCACATAGGTTTTTTTCTTTTACACTTTTCTCACATGGCAATAAAAGGGCTCGCTGTATAAGCACTCAGAACAACAATTGCATATCTACTATAAAAACAAACAAAAGGAAAAAGAAAACAAAAACAACAAAAAGACAAACTTTAATAAGCATATTTTTCAACAAAAGCTGACCTTTTCAAGTGGACAAATCCTAACATAAAAACTATAATCTGGACGATACACACGGAAATAATCGTACCGAACAATTTAGCAGCCACAATTTCTCAGCATGCTGATGTTTAATACGCCCCTGAGTTTACAGCTGCTTGTGACATGCCGGTGCATGATTTGATATGAAATGCTCAACAGCCTGAGATGTTTCAAAAACCACACAAAATCTGATAATATTTCCAAGTACAAATTCCACAGAACAGATGCTGAATTATTAGAAAAAAAAATCTCAGAGCGAGGTACTGAAATATGTATGTATGTATGTATGTATGTATGTATGCATGTATGTATTACACCCCCAAACGGAGTATGGCTGCCTACATGGCGGGGTAAATAAATAAAACGGTCATACACGCAAAATATTACATGTCTGTCTAAGTGTGCATGTGTGCATGCCTGAAATCTGATTGAAAGACACAGGAAACGAATAATGAGCGCCTAATGGCAGCCGTCAGTCGGCTCTACCCAGGAAGGCAGCCTGTTGCGCAAACACCCCGTATTTGTAAAGCGCTTAGAGCTTGGCCTCCGACCGAGGATAGGGGCTATATAAGTATCCATATCATTATCATCATCTATCTATCTCTCTAGAACAACATTAAGAAAAGGAAGACAAGAGAAGAACAAGGCTCACATTTCGCGAGGTTACAGTGGAAGTATGGGATGAGGTATGGGACACAGGAGGATTATAACTTGTGCCGCAGACTGATGAGTGACTGTTGAATCCAAGAGATCAAACAGTGCAACTGAAATGAAATTCCAGACATGCCGGTGAGTGAGAACTGACTTTCATTCTCTAACTCGCTAAAAACACTATACGTTCTCAATCGGTACAGGGGGTTTTCAGCACTGCACCTGAATCTCCCAGAATCCTTGGTGGCTGATCCGAATGACCGATGACTGCCTTCCGTGGGGCCCGCGTGCTGGCAGAATCCCCCATACCACTTCCGATACAGTTCAAGAGGAAAGTCTGGCGCCACATTAACACGTCCGTTTCTATTTAAAGCCACTTCCTCTTCAGCGAGACATTTCCGGTCACGCGGCTGAAGCCATCCCCAGGCTGTGATCGATCGGTCGAAGCTGGTCACGCGATTTCTCGTCCGATTTTCTTGTTTCGTGTGTGATCAGTCATTGAAATTATTCAAAGAACCCATTCATCCATCACCGCCAAATTAGGACGGAACTAAACTCTTAAAAATTTTCGGACATTAACACAAATCATGGCAGTGCACCAGGATAAAAGCAGTTAAGGAAGGTGTGAATGACGTCCGTTTCGCGCAGAACGCTAAACTGAACAGCCTGTGAATGAATAAGCCACCATCCATCATTCAGATGAAATTAACCGCGACCAATTCAAGTTCTGCTTTCGCGACAAACCGAAACCTTCAATTCGGTTACTAATAATTATTCAGGCATAACACTCCTGTAACTTAGGAATGAAATTCACAAACTGCGAGAGTACGTGAACTGACATTACACACGTGTACACAAACACACACACACACACACATTTGGTGCTGAAGGTTCAGCAAGACTTGTATGGAATTAATCATCCAGGACGTTGTAGAACGAATGGAAAACAATACACCCGGACGCGCATTGTACCAGTTAACACCATCGTTTCCCGTCCGACATGATGTTTTGAGTGCCTGTGCACAATTTGAAAGAGTAAAACGTCACAGAACGTTTTCCATTCCCCGTCAGACTGAGCGTATCTCTTGCGACATTTTGGCGGCTCTCCGAATCACTGCACTCTGCAGGGATAATAATAATAATAATAATAATAATGGATACTTATATTGCACACTATCCAGAAATCTGCTCTAGGTGCTTTACAAAAACGCTTTGTTAACATAAAACATTACATCTATGTTACATACACACACCAAAATGTGACCACACACACACACACACACACACACACACACACACACCACACTGCATACATACATTTTAACATACATGTGTATCTAACAGCTACCCTAACACATATACACACATAGGCAGGCACAAGCTTACATAAACGCACGCACACACAATACACATTCATATACATGCATGTAATTATATACACTTACATATGTATACACATATAGTCAAGCACAGCTAACGCAAAGGAAGTGGACCTGCCACAATTGAACTTACTGCTGAGGGAAAAGGTGAGTTTTGAGACGAGATTTAAAAGATGCGAGGGAATCAGAATGACGGAGGTTATCAGGGAGACGATCTGTGTCCATAGGTCTTACTTCTGACGTGAAGTATCCTGAGAAGTCGAGTATCAGAGGAAGAACGGAGCTGGCGAGACGGGGTATAGATATGGAGGAGTTCAGAAAGATACTTGGGGCCAGATCCGTTGACTGCAGAAAAGGTCAGAGTGGATAGCTCATAGTCTATTCGATCAGAAACAGGCATCCAGATGTGAGACTGAAGATAAATACAATGGAGATTTTCTCCAGTATTCGTGCCATCAGAATATAACTTGGAAGCGCCATGGCAGAATCGGCTGTGTGTTGGACTTGTGATTGTTCACCAGTGACCAGGTCTCGAGGCCAGTTTATGCATGGTGCTGTATCACTGGTGTCAATGGGCACCTGACTTCGGACGGGGAAGGTTAAACGGCGGAAGGAGAGGACTGTTGAACCCTGGACACATTGCATGATTAGTCACTGGCCCAGTGAACGTAATAGGTATCTTTGATCTTAATTAAAAATAAATAACATGGCAGTATGTATTTTACGGAGTTTGTTTAGGTTTCCTTTGACAATTTTCAATGAGATATGTGCGTGCCCTCGAAGACAGATGACCACAAAGAACACAGTCAACGTCATATAGAAGACTAGGTGTAGAAGACACCTCTGCCTGTTTTTCAGAATGCAGTCATGTGATCCCGTTCTGTCTGTTCAGGCCTCTGTTATGAGTTCACAACCAATCTCCCCTGTGTATGAGAACAGGCGAGAGGTGCAGGCTTTTCTTCTCTCTCCGAGCTCCCTCTCTCCCATTCTCTGATGCCTGGCATCAGTGACACTACAAATGTCAAGCAGCTGTTGGTGGTTTAGCATTAGGGAATAGACACTTGGAAAGACAAAAACACAACACAGCCACTAACCCTGTCATTGAGTCAGCACACAGTGAATGATGAGTCAATGTCGGACTGCATGGGCCGCTGTCTGCCGGAAGCCACACACGTGAGGAGGGAGTCGGTCGCTTCCTAGCAACCTGAAGTCAGTGTAAACTACACGTCCCCATTTTAGAGGAGAGGATGAGTGTGGGATGTTGGTGCGAACTATAAAACAAAACCGAACAGACAGATCGCGATGAAGTGGACAGAAAAAGAGACAGAGAGAAAGAGTGAGTGTGTGTAGTGCGTTTGGGTCTACTTATGTACATGTTTTGTTTCAGTCGCCAGCAAATACATATAATTGTACTTTGTACTGATAATGTATCCAGTTTTCTTTTGGCATTATATATCTATATATTTTTAGGTAAAACTATGTGACAATTACTCATCAAATGTAAGCAAATATGTAAAACAAGTTAAGTTCGCTGACTCACCTAATCGTCTCCACCAAAACAATTAGCAAGCCAATCACCAATGAAAGTCAGACAGAGAAAGGAGAAAAAATAGTCACATAATGGGATTTGAACCTTAGAACTGTAAGTTAAAAAGAACAACACGCTACCCACTCGACCTCAACTGTACACACAGATGATGGGAGCTGCAAGCTTATTTTTCTCTCCGCCACACATTCTCTTTCTATCAAATTCTCTGATACCTGACATAAACGAACCGCAAATGTCAACCAACTGCCGAAGGATCGGAGCCGCGGGAACTGAGAGTGAGCATGATAAAAGAAAGCGTTCGCCCTGGGCTGGCCGACAGCATCACATTCAGCACACTGTGCATGAAGAGCAAACGATGAGCTGCACGAGCCGCTGTCTGTCGGAAGCCACGCTCGTGGGGAGGGAGACGGTCGCTCCCTAGCAACCTGAAGTCAGTGTAAACACACGTCTCCGTTTTGGAGAAGAGAGCCAGTGGGGGCAATGTTGGCATGGAGTGGAAAATGAAACCGAACGGAAAGATCGTGATTTGGAGATGATGTGGGGTGTGTGTTTGCTGTTTGTCTGTTTGTTTTCTTGTCTGTCTGTTTGTCTGTCTGTTTGTGAGTGCGTGTGTGTGTAGTGTTGGTGGTGGTGAAAGAGAACTGTTTGAATCGCTATATCTAGGTGCAGAAAAATTAAATAAACCAAAAAGCACCTCGGTGCACTGTTATTGGAAGTTAGAGCGGAAACATGAAAAGAGATTGGGAGGGAGGCGATGGGGTGTACGACATCTATTTTTGTTTGCTTGCACTGTATTCTTTAATATTAAACTCGTTCATCACAGTCCCTTTGTAATCCTGTCCCATTGCATGTTCTAGCTGTTCTAAGGAAACCACACCAAACAACACATGATCTGGTATCTTTCACTCAGTTTCCAGCTACCTTTAGAATACAATATTCATGGAGTGGTTTTGAAATGTTTAACATGAAGAAAACGGTTTTGTTCATCTCCGCATTTTACGTGAGGTGAAAGCATGCACAAAAGGAATACATTTTCTGTACAACCTATCATCCACTAACAATCAACCTGATGGATAGGGAAGAAAAAGCCTTAACGTGTAAAGTATTCGAACTTAAGAGCAGTGTGTTCCCAAAAAGCCACTCTAGACCGCTGAACCACCGCTACACGTGAGGGATGATGACTGGTGCGCTCAGTTTTCACAGACATCCGGCGTCCCGCGAAAACCCCAATGTCATCTGGCTGTTGACGGCACCCGGAAAGAGCCATTGACTGTGGGTGTGCTGTCACCGTCACGGAGTCCACAAACAGTGCATGATGAGTACACGGCACGCCCCACCAACCCGTCCGACACAGGCAACGTGGAACAAAGCAGCTTCCCAGCTCGTGCTTCATGTCCCCGTTCAGGAGGTGAACGACAAGGGGAAATACTGGCACGATCTGCAAAATGAAACCGGACAGAAAACCGAGTAGACAGATCGAGCGAAATTAAGTTATCTGCATTCGCGTTCGCGCGCATGCGTGCGTGAGAGCGCGCGCGCTACACACGCGCGCTAACATACTGATATACCTATATATAAACACTGATCGGTGTGTGCTGTGGTCTTTGATCTGTATAAAAAACACGCCCAAAGGCAGGATAGAAACGAATAAAGAAGGGGCAGTACTAATAACAGGGTGAGGGCAAGTCACAGAAAACCTGCACACACGCTCTCCTATCAAGATAAACGAAATAGGATTAGCAAACTGTCTGCCTTTAAGGTCGGCAAATACAAGCACAGATAGCAAGTGATCACTGGAGACAAGCTGTGACTGGAAAATGTATGAAGTGGAAAGTGAGCCAGTAAAGACAGGGATAGGAAGCCTGTCTCACAACAATGAGGACATGGATAGGAACACTATGTCTCACAATAATGAGGACATGGATAGGAACACTATGTCTCACAATGAGGACAGGGTTAAGCAACACTGTGTCTCACAATGAGGACAGGGTTAAACAACACTATGTCTCACAATAATGAGGATATGGATAGGAACACTATGTCTCACAATGAGGACAGGGTTAAACAACACTATGTCTCACAATGAGGACATGATTAAGCAAAACTGTGTCTCACAATAATGAGGACAGGGTTAAGCAAAACTGTGTCTCACAATGACGACATGGTTAAGCAAAACTGTGTCTCACAATAATGAGGACAGGGTCAAGCAACACTATATCTCACAATAATGAGGACAGGGTAAACAACACTATATCTCCTAATAATGAGGAAAGGGTCAAACAACACTATATCTCACAATAATGAGGACAGGGTTAAACAACACTATATCTCCCAATAATGAGGACAGGGTCAAGCAACACTATGTCTCACAATGAGGACAGGGTTAAACAACACTGTGTCTCACAACTATGAGGACATGGTTAAGCAACACTATGTCTCACAACAATGAGGACAGGGTTAAGCAACACTATGTCTCACAATAAGGACAGGGTTAAGCAACACTATGTCTCACAACAATGAGGACAGGGTTAAACAACACTGTGTCTCACAACTATGAGGACAGGGTTAAGCAACACTATGTCTCACAACAATGAGGACAGGGTTAAGCAACACTATGTCTCACAATGAGGACAGGGTTAAGCAACACTATGTCTCACAATGAGGACAGGGTTAAGCAACACTATGTCTCACAATGAGGACAGGGTTAAGCAACACTATGTCTCACAACAATGAGGACAGGGTTAAGCAACACTATGTCTCATAATGAGGACAGGGTTAAGCAACACTATGTCTCACAACAATGAGGACAGGGTTAAGGAACACTATGTCTCACAATAATGAGGACAGGGTTAAGCAACACTATGTCTCACAACAAAGTGTTTACGAAATAATGGACAAAAGCAGCTAAACAAAGAAGTGGTTGTTCATGAATACACTGATGCGCCTGCCAGAAGTTTCGTTTACCTTTAAGGGTGATGGCCCAGAATACATAGTATCTCATTATAGTCATTAGTTCCAGTTAACGTCGGAAGGAGAGATAGTATCCATACAGTAGAAGACAACAGACGGATGGTAAACGTTGTACTGAATGTCGAGCTAATCACCGCCCATGCACTGCCATGTCTTAAAAAAAGAGAGAGACCGAATGGTCACACACTTCATGAACGATGCATACTGATGACTATTCTATGTATTCAGTTTAGTTGGATGAAAACTCTTCTTTACATGGCTGAAATACTGAGTCAGCGATAGCCTGCTATTTCTTCCTATCCTTTCAACTGTGTTACAACTCTCTTGGTTGCCAAGTTGTTTTCTATTTTGTTGTAAGTCTCAACTGCAGCCAAACAGACCAACAAAAAGTCGATGTATTACTCTTGGCGAGCGGCTGTTCCGTACGGATTAGAAAATAAACCCCACCCTTGCCCTTCCCTCTGTCTTTTCCTTCAGGGCAAGGAAATAAATCTTAAAATAAAATTACCTCAACCTTCCTAAGTCTTTTCCCATGAAGCAAGATTGTTTAAAAAAAACACACCTCTACCCCTCAACACCAATTCCCACCCTAAACAAAACAAATCCGTTGGTTACCCCCCCCCCCCCATCCAAACATAAAACAAACAAAAAACACACACAAAAAAACACAACAAAACAACAACAACAACAAAGAAACAAACAAAAAACAAAGAGAGCGAAATTAAAGAATAATGACGCGAGGAGAGAAAAGGATTAAGAAACAGCAAAGAATAAAGAGTGGTGTCCCTTGTACATGGAGAGAGTCACCACTCTTTATGCTTTATAGTTTTAAAAGGAAAAGAAAAAAAAGCGGTATCATGTTAATCATGGACGCCTTTAAGTAAAAAAACAACAAACAAACAAAAACAACCTGCAACACGCACCCCGCCATGCAGCATAAACACTGCACACGACGGGACTGCCAACGCACTGGGGATGCTAGCTGTCTGACCTGGGTGACATCAGCACACAGGTGAGGCACTAGCTCTCTCTGTGTCTCTCGGGTGGCTGTTTCACCGCTGGGAGGCGGGTTGCACCCACAATCGGCCACAGCTATCGCGTGCGGTGAAACGATGCGTGACCTGATAAACGCTTTCCGCTCGGTCGCCAATGATGCAACAAAAAAAAAAAAAAAAAAAAAAAAAAAAGAGTGCCACTTTTAAAGGGTTGAACGTAACGCAATGTAGAAAAAACAACAAAAAACAAAACAAAACAACAACAAAAAACCACGCAAAAAAAACCTAGAAACTTTATTCGAAGAAAAAAATAGTTCTCGGGGAATTCAGACTTGGCAACTTGAATATTTATGTGTGTGTGTTTGTGTGTGTGTGTGTGTGTGTGTATTTGAGAGAGAGAGAGAGAGAGAGAGAGGAGAGAGAAGGAGAGAAACATAGACACAGTAACACAGATAGACAGGCAGATTTAGTTAATTTTCAGTTGTAGTCGATTCAGCCATGACGATGACTTTTTCTATACTTAAAAACATAATGTTATGATAGAACAAAAAGTATAAAGATGCTAGAGGAGAGAGCGTGAGAGCGAGAGAGAGCTAGCTGACGACATATGGCTGCTGTAAAGGTTGTGTTATTTTTCAATCCCTGTGTGTGAAAATGGACAACCCGATACTTTCCTTTCCCTTCACGTGTCTCCTCGTGATGCAGCCTCGCACAAAATCGCTTTCTCCGTACAGTCCTTCGGGTGAAACGATACACCCAGGCCCCGTGTGCAGCAAGCACTTAGCGCACGCAAAAGAACCCAACAAAAGGATATTCCCTGGCAAACTTCTGTAGCAAAACTCATTTCAATAGTGAACAAATACACTTGCAAGCACAACATATATATATTTCACACAGAGAAATTTGCTGTGACAAAACAGTAAGACAAATACAATAGAACGCCAACAGAACGAAATCAGGGTGACAGACACAAAGAAAGAACGAAGGAAGGGGTTATAAATTCAAAACCTCTTCAGTGCCAGGGGGAAAACAGCAGAAAGTGGTGTTTCAGGTCATAAAATATTATCCAAAACAATAAATCTAAAACTGAGAAAATGGTCTGGAGATATACCACTCTAGATAAACTGTGTAAATTTTCAGCCTTCGAGAGGTATTTCCCTTTTTTCTGATGACGTCATCAGTGTCAGTCAAGGGGTTTTAAATACTAACAGACTAAAAATCAGGAAAATGGCGTGTCATGTCTAGAAGTAATCACAATCAGATAGAGGATAAATGCGGGGGTGGTGGTGGAGTGGTGGCGGGGGGGCTGAGAGAAAGAAATAAGATGGGGCAGGACGAAGATTGAGAGAGGTAGAGACGGAGAAAGAGAATGGAAGGGAGACAGAAAGAAGAGATGGATAGATAGATAGATAGATAGATAAACAGATATATATATATAGAGAGAGAGATAGATAGAGATAGACAGATAGATACAGAGGGAAGGAGACAGAGGCAGGAACACAGAGAGAGAGCGTTAGTTTGGAAAGGAAAGAAAGGAAGACATGAGAAAGGAAAATGGGCAGATAATAATAAAGATAATAATAACAATAATAATAATAAGAAGAATAAGAATAATAATTCGAATAATGAGAATAAAGAGTTGCACGAACCTCTCTTGAAGCGAAATGAACCTGTTTACAAAATGTAAAAAACCAAATCCGGAATGCAGCATCATGTTTATTGGCATCCAAACAGAATCTGTCGGGCATCCCTTAGTCCTCGCCCCGCTTTCCCACCTTTTCTTCAGTGTGGTTGCTTTGAAAGGAAAGTGCTACGGTTACGTCTTTCTTTCTCCCTGTCTTTTTCTGTTTTATCCTGCATCTTTTCATATACATATATGCAGTTTATAAAATGTTGGCCGGTGTGTTAATATCTCCACCTATAGAAAACAAAGATTCAATCAGTCTCTCCTCCCCTCCCCCCCCCCCTTCTCTCTCTCTCTCTCTCCCTCTCTCTCATGTGACATCATATGAATCTCATGCGTTTATGTCTGAGTGGCCGCTCAGCGGGTCTCTCTCTGTGTCTGTGGCGTTATACGTTAACAATGCCTTAAAGCCATTGCGTATTGCTATAACTTAGATTACAACATCAACATAGATTGTCAAATACAATAAGCATCTGAAGTGTAAATGTGAAGCAATGTGTTTTTGAAAAGTGTCTGTGTGACTGATATAATTATGACTTACTCCTTCAGTTAGGGACCTAGGCCTAAATCTGAATAACCATTTTGCATTCGTATTCGTATTCTCTGTGTGTGTGTGTGTGTGTGCGTGTGTGTGTGTGTGTGTGTGTGTGTGTGTGTGTGTGTGTGTGTGTGTGTGTGTGTGTGTGTGTGTGTGTGTGTGTGTGTGTGTGTGTGTGTGTGTATCCACTGAACATTCTTACTCCAGACTCAGACCCTGCGGACGGTTCTCTTGTGTCAGTTCAGTTCAAGGATGTTTGCTGAAGGAGCTCGACTGCCTTGTGATTCACACGGTACCTAGGATACAGTCTAACTGATGCAGGTATCCTGTGAACTGCATTTTGCGATGCTGTCACGTTCTCTGATGATAGCGCTTGTTACTGTTGTGGCGGAAAGGGTTATTTTGTGTTGTGGATGTTTCAAATGATTTGCATCGAATATTATTTCATGTTCAGCTTTGCTGGAGTGATTATGTCAATATCAATACATGCGTACAACAACAACACTACCACCACTATCACCACCACTACCACCTCCACCACCAACAAAAAACGCAACAACAATACTACCACCGCCACCACCACCACCAATAACTACAGCAACACTACCATCAAAACAGAAGCAGCAGCACCACCACCAACAATAACTACAGCAACACTACCATCAAAACAGAAGCAGCAGCAGCAGCACCACTAACAATAACTACAGCAACACTACCATCAAAACAGAAGCAGCAGCAGCAGCACCACTAACAATAACTACAGCAACACTACCATCAAACCACCAGCAGCAGCTGCAGCAGTACCACCACCAACAATACAACCACCACCACCACCAACATCACCAGCAACATTAACACTACCACTACCAACAGCAACAACACCACCACCAACAACAACAATACAATCACCACCACCACCACAAACAACAACAACGACAACACCAACAAGACACAATGCTCAAAATAACCGTAACCCACATGTAATTAATACCTTCACAAAGTCAGGAACCAAACCCTTTTCTGCCCTGTCTTGAAGCAGCTGATCCTCTACAGCCAATGATACCTGACTGCTGTTTGCTCTCAGCACCATTGGAAACGTATAGACCAGTCCTTTCAAGTTTCTGTGTCTGTTCTATGAAATCGCAGGACTGTCATACATTAGGTAGTTCTGCTATGTGCAGTACGCCCGTGTGTTATTACATGCGCGTGCCTGTGTGTGTGTGTGTGTGTGTGTGTGTGTGTGTGTGTGTGTGTGCGTGTGTGTGCGTGCGTGACTGCATGTGCAGAGAATCTTGTACAGAGACGTGTGTACGTGTGTGTGAGCGTGCGTGTGCGTGTGTTGTGTGTGTGCGTGACTGCATGTGTATGTATGTGAAAAACCGATAGAGGCAGAGAGAATTCCTGCGTGCGTGCGCTTGTGCCCTCTTTACATGCGTATGTGCGTGCGTGTGACAGCAGTGAACGTGTGTTCGCTGGACGAGATTGTGCATTTGAGTAAAGTCATCAACAACAGCAAAACAACAAAAAGTGGAGAGCCGCCACAAGTTCAGCCCAATAATTAATAGTGGAGCAACATATTGACACACCATCCCTCAAGTTGTCCTGACGCCCCCCTCCACGTCCTGCTGTTACAACGTGATCAGTGCAGAGAGGCTGGCCAGGAACAACATGCCAGTCTGGCGTCTGTCTGCCAGGGGGCCCCCATCCCACTCCTTCCTCTTTCACTCCTCCCCCCGCACCCTCCCACCCTCTAACCCCCAATACCCCTGTCAGTGAACGGCTCCATCATTCTACCCCCTTAATTAATTACTGAGGCTTGAGTGTCTTTCCACTTTCACTTCCCGTGCCGTCACATCACGCACATTGAAACAGAATCACACCACATACTGGGAGAATAATTATAATAAACACACACACACACACGCACGCATTTAGCATAACATGTACAAACGACAAAGGAAAACACACACGCAAGACATAGCATATGCACACGATGTAAAGAAAAATGCACATGCGCAAGACACAACATACATTATACACACACATGCATTATATAATAATAATATTATTATTATTATTATCATCATCATCATCATCATCATCATTATTATTATTATTATTATTATTATTATTATTATTTCATTTATATAGCGGTGAATCGTGTGCACAGACAAATCAAAGCAGTTTCACACCAGTCATTCAAACGCATGCATAACTCTCCAACTGAAAAAAAAACAACAAAAAACAAATGAAGAGGCAGGTAAAGGAGCCTATTTTGGGAAGAGGTGGGTTTTAAGGCCAGACATGAAAGAGCTGAGTGTGGAGACCTGACGAAGCGAAAGAGGAAGTTCATTCCAATTACAAGGTCCAGAGACAGAGAAAGAACGGCAGCCAACAGTCCAGTGTTTGAATCTGGGTATGCGTAAACAGAGTGGATCCAAAGCCGATCGTAGAGAGCGAGATGGAGTGTAGAGATGAAAGCAGCCACCTCTCTCTCTATAACACAACAACAACAACAATAATGAAAATATAATGATAAAAATAAATGCAGGCTTATATAACGCAGATGGAACTCACCGCACTTTGCAATAAAAACAAATATATATATTAACATGGTGGAAGCCAAAAGCAGGAAAACATCGTCGTTGAATTAAGAGATGAGCTTACAAAAATAAACGTTTTCAACAACAGCAACAAAACCTGTGTGAGGTGGGAGTGGCACTGGCCCTGTCCATCTCTTCAGTACAGACCATCTCGAAATCCTCTGCCTTCTTTTACTGATCATCGGCTTCCTTGTCTTCGGTCAACATATTCTTTCTTTTTTATGGTCCAGCTTCCTGGAACAGCATTCTCCCTCCCACAACCTCTTTCAGATCTTCTCCTCCATATCTAAGCAGTGCTGGTATCTCTGTCCACCACATGTTCCCTGTCCACCACATGTTCCAAACTACGTCCTATCAACATGCTTTCTTCCCTATGCTTGTGCTGATCCACCAACTTTCGCATGATCTTCCTTCCTCCACCACTTTCTCTCTCGTATGATGTATGATGATAGTCAGTCGTGTCCGACTATGACCGTCAGAACAGCAGAGGAGGTAACTGCTGTTCTGAATATCTGCGTTAGAATCTGATTATAGTGGAGAGTGTCTTGCCCAAGTTACATTCCAACTCTCTCGGCCAAGAGGGTTTTAGGACAGTCGGTGTTGGGATGGTTCCCAAGGGCCAACTATCCCCCAGGGCTGCAGCACTAAGAGCCAGTGCTATTTTGCCACCTAGTTTGAGAGTCATAGTCCTTCACAAAAGACTAAGCTGTTTCCCATTGCATTGGATAAACCATTGATAATACAGCTCTCACGTTGCTGCTGGCTAAACTGTAAACTTATGTCAATTTGTGATATACGCTCATACATACTGGCCAGGAAAAAGAGAGCTGGGGGCTGTCAGATGAAGATGAACACTGTGATATCTTGCCATTTCTTCTTCTTCTTCTCCTCCTCTCTGTCTGTCTGTCTGAATTGTGACCCATGGCCGATGTTCAATAAAACAATTTCGTTCGTTTTTCTCCATCACTCTCTCTCTTTCTCTCACTTTTTCTTCCCTCGTTCTGTGAAACCAACCATTCTCGAGTTCATTTTCAACACACTCACACGCAGGGCGTCGGATCTGGAGCGGTCAGCACAATCGTGGGGCCATTCCAGACCAAAACGCACCTCGTGTGATCTGGAGAAGTCTAGTCGTATGCAATGGTCTTGGGCAGGGAAGACTCACAAATAAACGGAGAGAGAGAGAGAGAGAGTGAGAAGGAGGAGAGCGAAAGAAAGAGGGAGACAGGGACGCAAGTTAAGAGGAGAGGAGAGGAAAGTGACAAAGAGATTGAGAGAGAAAGAGTGACACTGACAGACAGAACCAGAAACGGAGACAAGAAAGGGGGGGGGGGAGACAGAAACAGGAGGGGAGAGAGACAGAGAAATAATTATACAGAGAGAGAGAGAGAGAGAGAGAGAGAGAGAGAGAGAGAGAGAGGGAGGGAGGGAGACAGACAGACAGACAGACAGACAGGCAGGAATGGACAGAGAGAGATAAAATGCGAATTTACGTCGTATCCCATTCCATCCAGATTACCACACACAGATATAAGGTGAAAATTTATATACCCCCCAAAACAACAACAACAACAAACAACAACAAAAAAAACACCAAACAAACCCACTTTGGTAGTGATTCTGTTGTTGTTGTTGCTTTGTTATTTTCAAGCCCCACCCCTTTGTCCCCTCCACCCCTCTCTTTGCGTGTTCCACCACAAAATGGACAGCTAATAAGGGGAGACGAGGGTTGGTGGGGTGGGGTGGGGAGGCTGGGGGGTGGTCAGCGTAACATTCAGTCCGATCAATCACTCTGCCACAGCTCATCCCTCTCACGTGCCTGGCTTTATTGATCACTGTGTTGTTATTTCCTTCTGTTTCACGCACTCTTGGACAGCTGAGGGTGTGTGTGTGTGTGTGTGTGTGTGTGTGTGTGTGTGTGTGTGTGTGTGTATGTGTGTGTGGAGGGAGGGCAGAGAGGGGAGGGGGGCAGGGAGGGGAAGAGAGAGATAGAGAGTGAGAGAGAGAATGAGAGAGAGAGAGAGGGGGGGGCAGACTAAAAATAAATGGGAAAAAACTGGGGTCAGATACACACCCACACATAAACACATACGCGATCACGCATAAAGAACTGCAAGCAAGGGCGCGCGCGCGCGCACACACACACACACACACGCACACACGACTGCTAGAAGAGTTGGGGGGGGGGGGGGGAAGATGAATGAAACTGTGCGAGAGATACGGTGATTTTTCTCTTCAGATGGAGGGAGGAAGAGGGGGAAAGCTGGGAGAGAGAGGGGCACATATAGAGAAGCAGAGAGAGTGAGAGATGAAGAGAAGGAAAGAGAAAGAGAGAGAGAGAAGCCCAGAGCCGAATTTCCAGACGACAGGACGAAACAATTCCGAGCAAAACTGATCACTTACATTGCGTCAAATTCTCGACGAGGCACAGATGATGAATGTCAACAATGCGAAAAGAAAACCGACCAACAATCCGATCCGTCTGAAACCGACGGTTGTAATGATCTGCATCTGGGTCTTCGTTCCAGAAGAGTCGGCCCATAAGACCAACACAACCAGATCGCTACACCGGACGGCCTTCCATCCATGAAGACACTGTGCCTGAGGAGCAGAAAACACCACCAATGCAATCCAGGAAATGGTGTTTTTGAAGAAACGGTGGTGGCGATGACGATGGTAATCATTATAATGTTTCCTTTATAATAATTGCTTTTTTACGTGCTTTATTCCCTCCTAATTCTGCGATCAAGATCAACTTGCTGAGCAGGCAGCACCGGGACAACAGACAGTTTAAATCAATAAAAACATTCATTTGTGATGATCACGACGATATTTTCGTTATAATTGTTATTGATTATATTTTCGTTCAGTATTATTATCATTATCATTATCATCACTATTCTTATCAAGATCATCATTATTATTATCAATTATTTAATCAATTAATTTGCGTTGCGCGCGAGACAGCTCTTTGTGTGTGTGTGTGTGTGTGTGTGTGTGTGTGTGTGTGTGTGTGTGTGTGTGTGTGTGTGTGTGTTCACATGGCTCTTAATGGACATCAAATCATTTCGTATAAAGTAGTAATCTACTAACGGGCGCAATAGCCAAGTGGCTAAAGCGTTGGACTTTCAATCTGAGGGTCTCGGGTTCGAATCTCGGTGACGGCGCCTGGTGGGTAAAGGGTGGAGATTTTTCCGATCTCCCAGGTCAACATATGTGCAGACCTGCTAGTGCCTGAACCCCCTTCGTGTGTATACGCACACAGAAGATCAAATACGCACGTTAAAGATCTTGAAATCCATGTCAGTGTTCGGTGGGTTGTGGAAACACGAAAATACCCAGCATGCAGGAACCATGACAGAATCATCGGCAAATCGATGTTGGTCGTGTAACGGAAAGAAAAAAGAAAAGAAGAAACAAATGAAAACAAAAAAACACACAGAGACAAAACACCCCATATGAATTCATTTAGGACTGGCAGAAGATGGAGTGCCAATAATGGAAACCAACCATTACAAGAGTTGAAGAATAAGAAATAAACTATAACGATGACAACAGTGATGGACACACACGTTCGTACACATAATAACCAGCACCACAAAACAATTTCAGTACTAAAGATGACGAAGGAAATGAAGCACACACATTGCTCCAAAACTGCGAGACATGGAAGCAATTTTGCACCGAATCGGTCTTGACGCATTTCAGGTTGGTACGTACATAAAATTTATCCACACACATCCTTAATATTACTCCTTTGTCTCAAAAACACCAACAGTGTTCGTTTTACCTTGCTTATGCGGTACTTGTACACAGAAAATGTTGCATGTGAAGCAATCAAACTTTTGCGAAAGGCAATCGTCCAGAGAATTACGGTTGAATTCCCTCGTTTGGGACAAGGGACCGTATTTTGTTTCTTTCAGTACATCTTCTGTGTTCTCTGAGTATCTCCTTTGCTGGAAGTCAGTTTAAACAAGTTTCCTTACAAAATGCTCCACCGCCCCCTCCTTTTTTATTTATTTATTTTTTTTTTACAATAGCTTGATATTTGAAATATTTCTCTCGGAAATGTAACAAAGGAACGTAAGAGCGTGCCATATAATCAGCTTCCCTCAACTATATCAGCTCTTCTTTCTTTCCTTAGAGTTGTTCTGGTTCTTCATTAATTGTGTTCCAAGAATGATGATAGTTTGCTCTAGGTTTTGTTCCATTTCATTGTTTACTCATTTCTTTCTGCTGCTGTGTTCCACTGTTTGTGAATGTGTCTGGAAACAATTGACCGGACACGCTCGTCTTCAGAATGGGTCAACTGTTTGTCTGAACAAGCACCGTGTGTTGCTCTTCTTGTTTTTCTGATTGATTCTTTGATACTGTCCACAAAGGTTTTGTCTTTGAAATCTGAAGAGTTAGGTTTCCAGAGATTTTTCTTTCTTTATTGGATTGTACTAAAACAATAAGATAACGATCGTTTTTACATCAAAAACGATATATCGGTATAAGATTTACAAACACCTGAGGAAGAAAAAAAAACGAAAAATAAACACGTTCTGGCCACTTTCTGAAGTAGGTTTGTTCTTTCAGGGGATATTTGCACCACACTGATACTCAAGTCTCTGCCAGAGAGCTTTGAGACGTTGGCGAAATGATTCAACGCTGTTTCGATAAACCTTTTGACATTATTTTTCCTTCTCGTCAACTAGATTTTAGAACTGAGATGTAGACAATGCTGATGTGGCTCAACTGCGGAAGCTGGGTTATAAACAACATGACCTGGTTTGATGTTCTTTCTGGTGAACAAGTCCATTACTTTGATTGTTACTATGATTACTGTTAGAATGATGATCATTATAAAGAATATGATGATCACCATTATCATTTCCATTGTCGTTGTTCTTGTGATTACTATCATCATTATCATAATGATTATTATTATCATTGTTGTTGTTGTCGTTTATCATCTCAAGGCCTGATCAGCACCATGCGAGGGTCAGGCATCCGCTTTCTCCACCTATTATACATACATACATACATACATATACATTTTCCCCACAAAGCAGACGTGGTTCAGTTTACATGGGTTGCTCCACACACTCTGACATCTTGAAACTGCTAATAACAATAACAGTCATAATGATAATAATAACAATAATAATAGAATGGAATAGAACAGAATATGTCTTTATTACCAAGTGTACCGGGGTCACAAGGAATATTGGGGGGGAATAATACATAACAAGATACGAACATAAATAAAAAATCACACACAAACACAGATACAGTAGAAATTAAGATATATACAACTGCATATCAATAAAAAAAAAAAACAACAACAAAACTTGTGTATACTCACACACACACACACACACACACACACACACACACGTTTGAACAGAAGCTGGATATTACATGTGGATGGGGCTGATGACTAGATTCAGGTTGTTGATAATAATAATAATAATAATAATAACATCATGAACAACAACAATAATAATCGTCATCATCATTACCTTAACTGTTGGTAACGATTATACTTGGGGTTTATTTTCGTCCGAATTTCTGTTCTTTCTTTCTTTCTTGTGGTTGAAAGCAAGATTAGCAGACGCAGTGGTGCGGTGAATGGCAGATTAACTATGCGTTATGGATACGTGGCTAAGGAATACAAGGTATCGTCATCATCAACATCGTCGTCGACATCACCATCATCATCATCATCACCACCGCCGTTATCAACATCTGGAGGCGGTGCTAAAACTCAGAAAAGAGGGCTGGGGCGATTCACGACGGTAAGCGATACAATGGATTGGTTGTGTCGTTTATCTCCAATTTGCTGTGAAGAGAATATGAACGGGACAATCTGTGGTAATCCATTGCCCAGTTATTCGTCACCTGGTCCGATCCCTTAACCCCCTTCCCCCTTTGTTCTTCAATTGGAAGTGGTCAGGTTTTACTCTTAAAAGTATCATGTTCAATATTTGTACGTAATCTGAGCTTTCTACCAGTTTATTCAGAAACTAATATGATCGAATTGTGATACTGACGTTAAGACAAATAGCCAACCAACCAATCAACAGAGAGAGAGAGAGAAAGAGAGAGAGAGACAGAGAGAGAGAGACAAAGGGAGACAGCGAGAGAGAGAGAGGGGGGCAGAGAGACAGGGACATGGAGACATAGAGACAGAGAAAGAGAGTGAGAAATAATAAGAGACAGAAAGATAAAAATAATTAGTGAGAGAAAAAAGTGTGTGTGTGTGTGTGTGTGTGTGTGTGTGTGTGTGTGTGTGTGTGTGTGAGTGTGTGTGTGTGTGTGTGTGTGTGTGTGTGTGTGTGTGTGTGTGTGTGTGTGTGTGTGATTCCAGATGGTTTAATGTTCATAAGTCATCAGGCTCCTAACATTGTCAACAATAACAGACAGTATTCTAGTACATTACAAGTTTGCTTGACATACATTTCTACCATATGTTTCCTTTGATTTTCTGAATGTGCTTACGTGTTTTTTGTTTCGCTTCTTTGCACTCTTTATCAAACCAAGGGGCTTCTTTTCTTACATGATCAGAATCAATCCTAACTTACTTTTTCATACAACTGGCAGCATTAAGAAGGCAGTCAACAAATTTGGTCAAAGCTGATTCAGTATCTCTCTCAATCTCTTCGAAAGCTTGGCAAAGGTCCGCTTCTGACTGTGGAGAAGAAAAGTTAGCTAAGAACTCACCTTCCTTCTCTGTTGTCCAGCACAGCTTTTTTCTCTACATACCTTGCCTATCTTCCCTACTGTCCATACTTACATTAGTGTTATCATTGACCATCATAAATTGGTAAATGGTTAGAATCAACCCTATCGATTATCTCAAAGGATAAAACCGTATCAAGCAAATCATTTGACGTAACAAAGTAGTCGATGAAACTACTTCCCGTACTGCAGATATATGTACACCCATCATCAAAACCTTTATCACACATTCCGTTTATAACAGAGCACTGGACCATGTTACACAAGTCAATCAGTTGTGATCCAAACAGATTCACTGTTAAGTCTTGTGAGCTTCGTGTCACATACACTTCATCTTCTTGATATAGTGGGTCAAAACCTACTTCAGCCAAACCATTCAGACTGGCTGTTCGTGCGTTCAGATCACCACAAATGAATACATAGAAATCTTCAAATGTTTCATACAGAGTACTGATACAGTGCTCCAGAGGTTCAATTCCGTACCCATGTTGTAACAAGTTGTACACACTTGAATCACTAGGTGGAACGTAGGTTCCAGTGAAAAATATATCTTTGAGTGTGCCAAAGACAGTCCTGTCTAACTGTAGACAAATCAGATCATCATACTCTAATTCAACCACTTTGATATGCTCCCTTGATACATTTTTATATCCCACTACTACACCGCCTGATTTTCTTCCCCTTTGAGTTAATTTTCTTGCAAAAGAAGTCACACAAATGTAGTCAGAAAACTTGTCTGATTGAAAATTAAAATCTATAAAAGTTTCAGTGAGACAGAAAATGTCAAACGTTTTAAGGAAGTGATAAGTGTGTGTGTGTGTGTGTGTGTGTGTGTGTGTGTGTGTGTGTGTGTGTGTGTGTGTGTGTGTGTGTGTGTGTGTGTGACTGAGAGATATATAATTAAAGAAAGTGACAGAGTGAGAAAAGATAAGAGTGAGAAGGAGAAACAGGAGCTGCAGGAAATTGATTTACTGTGGATTTAACTCAACGCGCTTAGTTAGGCCTTGAGTCCATACATATATATTTGTTTACCTATCAGAGTGGATTTCAGCTACTGCATTTTGGCAGAGGACAACACTGATTGCCATGGGTTCCTTTTCAGTACGACAAGTGCGTGCTGCACACGAAACCTCGGTTTATTGTCTCAGTCAAACGTGGGAGAAAGGGCGAGAGCGGGATTCGAACCCATATTCTCACGGACTCTTTGTATTGGCAGATGAGTGTCTTAACCACTCTGTCACTTTCCTCCAGCGCATGAGAAAGAACCGCTGGCAACAAAGATATC
>NC_134878.1:42693808-42766308 GCF_041734735.1 Babylonia areolata
TTTCTTTTATGTCTCCCTTGTCCCCCCCTCTTTCTTGTTTTCCCCCCTTTTAGTATTCCCCCCTTTATTATCCTTCCCTCGTCCCCGTTCCCCTGTGTTTTGAAACACCATCTTGCTGGACACACCCTCTGTCTTGTGATTCCCTGTCTTGTGATAGTCTGATTGTGACACCCTTTGTCTTGTCGTACCTAGTTATTCGGATGATACGATAAACCAAGATCCCATGTGCAGCACACACTTGGCATAGCAACAAAAATGTTGTCCACTTGCGAAATTCTGAAGAAGGCACCCACTCTGAAAAATACACATGATCGTCGGTGGCGTTTACCCCATTTCTCGTTTCTTTTTTCTCTCTCATTTTTCTCTTAGGTTTGCATTGGGAAAAGACAAGAAATCCACTCCGATGACAAAGGAATTATTTTTGATAATAATAAGGGGGACTTCCCACGGTTTCTCACACTGTATTACTGCACTCACGGCTTGACCAGTGCCTTGGGCGACGCTACTCGAGTCATGCATTTGCCTGGCAGATGTGGCGTAGTATGTATATGGAATTCTCCGAACGGTGTGACACCTCTTTTAGAAATTGAAACTTGAGCTCTCTTCTTTTATGGCATACCATGAACTGATTTTCCTTTTCTCACTCGTTTCTTTGCACCTGCCCAACATGCCACCTGTTCACAGGTCTCCGTTTCGTTTGCGGATTAATCTTATTTATCCGTTTTCATTTCGTTCGCACTTTTCTTTTCTTTCCTTTGTAATTTCTCAGACTGCTAACTGTACATCACAGGAAGCTGGCAGAACTATCACCAGAATGAAATTGTACACCCGTATAGAAACCCGTTCCTCCGGCTGTGACTAAACATAATGGAAAACATTTCCTTCACGCTTGCTGCGGATCTTCACATCAGGATCGTCTTCCTAACCCCAACACCCCACAAACATACCCCCCCCCCTCCCCCCCCACACACACACATGCACAGACAGACAGACAGATAGACACACACGCATCGGCTTTAAGATAATAGGCTAGACTTGAAAAAACCATCGAGGCAACCATGTGTATTGTTCATGTGTTCTGTGTGGCTTGTTCAGGACTAAAGAGGCTATGCCAGTCTTGAATAAAAGCTAATTTGTGTTTGCACATTTCTTCTGTCTTTGCTGCTGTGTGCACATGTCAGATGATCGGTATAAGGACAGGCCCGGTGCTTCCTTTTTTGAGGAAGTATCTGGGTTTGTTCCAATGCACCTTTTATGTACCTGTGTGCTAGCTGAATTGGTAGCGTAAGCAGCACTGATTTGAAGTTGAGTACCTTGTGAATGGAGAGAGTTACCATTCTTTACTATATGCTAGACTGTGGTTTGTCCATAAGATTTAATGACATTACTCGACGCGTGAATCAGAAATACAGTATGAAGGAAGAAAGAGGAAAGGAAGAGACAGATAGCTAAACTGAGAGAAGGACAGAGACAAACACACATATTTATTCACATACATACGCGCAAATGGGGACACAGGCACGCACGCAGACAGACACGCACACACAAACACACACATACACAGAGGATGTGAGGCTGTGGGAAGGAGGCAGAGAGAGAGAGAGAGTGAGGGAGGGAGGGGAGGGAGAAGGACAGAGACAGAAAGAGAGAGACAGAGGAAGGCGGAAAGGGCAAATGACACACGCTCGGCTCCGGAACAAATCTAATGGATTCAAATAAAAGCCAAAGGCATAAACGTAATAAAACGACAGTTCCTGCACTCGGATAAAAGAGACGGGGGAGAAGTGAAGAGAAGAACAAAGAGGGAGGGAGAGTGAAAGAGAAAGAGAGAGAGAGTGACAGAGTGAGCGAGTGAGAGAGAGAGAGAGACTGAGCGAGTAAGAGAGAGAGAGAGACTGAGCGAGTAAGAGACAGAGAGAGAGAGACGAGAGCGAATAATAGGGTCGTGAGAGGGGGTTGGAGCCAGACCGAGAGAGAGAGGGAGAGTGTGTGAGTAGGGAAGAAATAAAGAGAAAGAGACATACACGCAATAGACAGAAAAAGAGTGTGATGCAGAACAGCAGACAGATACAGATATACACATGAGCGAGAGAGAGAGAGAGAGAGAGAGAGAGAGGCAAACAGACAGACAGACACACAGAGAGACAAAATTAAACACACTTGGAATGGACAATAAATAAACAAATAAAAGAACAAAAGAGAAAAGGACAGAAAGACGTAGAGAGAGAGAGACAGAAAGAGAGAGGCAGAGACAGAGAGAGAGAGAGACAGACAGACAGGCAAACAGAGACAGACATTTTCAGCAACACAAAGACATAAAAAATGCAAGAGACAAAGACAGAAACGCAAGAAAGAAAGAGGAAGAAAAAAAAAAAAAAAAAAGATGAGAACTCTAATCACATCAGGGAGACAAAATGATGTAACAGCCCCATTCTGCGAGGAGATTCCCAAAGAGAAAATTACATTCTGACCAAAGGGCAGATCATTCTGTCACTTCACCCTCCCCCTTGCCTTCCTTACCCTGTCACCTCTCCACTCTTCTTTCGCGAGGATCAGTTTCGGTCCGTGTCATAATGGCTGACACTGATTGGAGAAGCTCAAACAAAAACTTGTTGACTCGAGAAGCCGTGTCGCTGGCCAGGAAGATCAAAATTCTGATTATTTCTTTTAATCAGTCTCAAGTTTAACAAGACAAAAAAGATCACGTGGGTCTGCATTTCACCGGGTTTGTGCACGCTGAGGAGTCAGGTTCGTTTTGGAGACAATGCCGGCCACCCAGGATACCGTTCCTTCTGGTGGAGGATTTCTGTCATGTTTCTTCTTAACTACGTGTGCAACATTAAGAACAGAAGTCCCTCACCAGAAAGTAAAAAGATCCTGAATGCCGTCAGAAATCCATCACCAGAAAGTAAAAAGATCCTGCTGACATCAGTTAAGAAAAGTTTACTGGTCTAGCCTTGCTAAAAACAGTCCTCCAAGGAACTGTTGAGGACGGGGAGATGGAGGGGAAGACAGAAAAACAACAACAGCAAAAAACTATGGACCGACAACATTGCAGAATGGACAGGGAAACCATCTGAAAAGACCCAGGCAAAAAAAAAGACACACAACCGACAGACCAGGAGGACCTGGTGAACAGTTGTGTGCGGCGGCCCATTGACTTTTCACAGGGCAATGCTAATAATAATAATAATAAGAAGAAGAATATTGATTGATTGAATATTTAATGGGTAAATAAGAAAATACTACTACTACTACTACTATAATAATAAGAAGAAGAAGAAGAAGAAGAAGAAGAAATAGTAATAATAATAATATTAAGGATGGAAGAAGAAAAAGTAGAAAAAAACAGAAGAAGAAGAAAATAATAATAATAATAATAATAATAATAATAAGAAGAAGAAGAAGAATGGTAAAGATCCTTTCACACATGTGAATGATGGTAAAGATCCTTTCACATATCCTGTTTCCATTGTTCCGTTGATACATCTGAGTATACAATACTGAGAAGGAGAAGGAGAATGCAAAAGGTTGTATTTGTCGTTGTACTTTCTCCTGCAATGAGGTTTGAATGGATTGTGTACTTTTAATCCTGATTTGGCGAGCACCATTTCGTCATCTGAGAAGGGCAGAGGAATGTTAGCTATCTTAGCTATCTTTAGTTTGGTGGAAGGTATCTCTCGCTATATCATAGTACGTCACCAGGAAAGAATTCATGTCCTTCACCCCCAATAGTACTCTACTCAGGAAACAAAAATACTTGAAGAAGCAGTTTTTTTGACGCACAGCTATCACTGTAAGGATATTTCCTCCACAAACCGCCAAAGCGCTGAGAAACTTCAACTGTTTTTAATCCACATTTCCTTTTTCCTGTTGAGCGTATTTCTGCTGTTGTTAAGTACTTGTCTTCAAAAAGCTATCAGCCGGTTGCTCATTAGGGGGAAATACTCGGGATTTTCTCCGGTGCTCGTAAGTCAGAAGTACTTTGTAAGTTAGGAAGATATTACCACTTTATCCATACTACGTCTGAAGGTGATTTTCAATTGATGAGAAAGAAAAAAACCCAGCATACATGGAAGCAAGCAAAGAAGGAAACGAATAAACAACTATTTAGCGGAAGACTGCAAATCGAATAAAGACATTAAAGGGCATGCATGGAGGATGAAAAGAAACCTTAGATTATTTTTTGTTTGAATCATCAGTTATAACAGTAACTTTTGCACAACGATTTCGTGTAAAATGGGAAAAAATGATGATATAATTTGAATAGGACATGACACAACCAGAAGAATACAACATTACTTTGATGGGATTATTGGTTTGTTTGCAGGGTTGTTCGCTTGTGTTGAGGTCCGGCACATAAATCAAGCAGAAGAATATTTTTCAAGTATGGCTAATCGTCATTTGTGTATAACTTGTCATCCAAAGGTGGGATGAAATATTCAGACTTGAAAACATAAAAGGAAAAAAATTGAATCAAAATGTTTCAAGGACGGAAACACATTCAACCAACGTTTAATATTCTGAAACTAAAACAAATTTGTTCGTACGTGTTTCTTGTCAGGTTTTGTTTCGTTTACCGTTGTTGTTGTGTATGTGTGTGAGTGACAGAAGGAGAGAGGGGGAGAGAGATAAAGTCATGCCGTTGCTGGCTCAAGTGATCAGTATGGGGTATGAACAAAGAACAAAATTCTTACCTTCTCACAAAAGCAACAGTCTTAACATTACCAGCTGATAAAATGCTGGTAACACTCTTTCATTCTCTGTGTATATCCATATGTCTTTCACACACAGACACCCCCCACCACCACACACACACACATATCACACTTATCGCTTCAACAAATAACACTTTCGACGAAAAAAGGAATTAATACATCAAGAACATACTCCTCTCTTTCGTCTAAGCATTGCTTCTTCAAAGATTTCTTTGACAAAAAACGAACATAACATATACAACAGTCACAATATAAGAGAAAAGACAGACACACGGAAAAGGACTCGAAGTCGGAAAAAAGTTCGTTTCAGAAAGAACTTTGCTCCAGTGATGCTGTTGACAAATTGGGCCCTCACAGCCCTGAGGGGACAACAGGAAAAAAACTCCCGCTAAAAGCCACGTACGAGAACCAAAAGAGGACTTTTGAAGTGCGCTCGCCTTAATGACGTTAGCAGCATTGTCAACAGAAGAAACAGAATGATGCCTGAAGCTTTGTTTTCTTGCCAGGAAAGAAAATCTGAGATTAATAAGTGAACAAGGGTGGAGGGGGGAGGGGGGTAGTCTTGGGAGGAGAGGGAGTGAGAAAGTGAGTGAGAGGAGGTTCTTTAGAAAAGTACGGTCATCATTGCCGTTGGGTCGGAAAGGTTCTGGAATGGTTTTCTTTGTGTGCTGGTCACACCGCAACTCTCCTGTTGACCCTCTCTCCCCCGCTTCCACCACTCATCTTAACTCAAGCGTATGTCTGCCTGTCTGCGTGTTCAATTCTTTTTTTTTTTAATCTGTTTGTTTGTATGTCTCTCTTAGTCTCCTTGTTCACACACACACACACACACACACACACACACACACACACTAGCACTCACACACACCGCGTATATTACTGTCAGTGAAGAAACGTTAATTAAACTTAACACTAAACATTCGTTCCAGCATATTTCAAAGAAAAAGCAAAACAAAAACCAAATAAAAGCAAAATACACACAAAAATAAAAGAAGGTTCATGTTTCCCCATACTCAGCACACACAATTCCAACATTTATTAGTTCATTCATTTACTTAAAATGATAACACTGCTTTAACCAGACGTCTTCAAATCACCAGTAAGAGTGACGGGACTTCCTTTCTTCCTTCAGACAGAACTTTCACCAGCAGAGAAGAGATGGGGAAGGAAGCATTTAAAGAAACACGCGGAGAATGAGGAAACGGATGGTGAGAAGAAGCCGTGACAGCTGGCTTTGTCACCAGAAAGAAATCACTCCACTGCGGTCGTTGACAATAATTTTTGTGTGTGTGGCCTCATAGTCCTGAGAGGAGCAGAAAGAAAAAACATTTATGCCAGAATCCACGTACTTCAAGGCCAAAAAGGATTTAATGACCACGCATTTCCCTCTTAAATTCCTGCTCGTCTTAATGAAGTTAGCAACATGGCTAATACAATAAACAGAACAACACACACACACACACACACACACACAGAGGAAAGGGATGGAATGGATTATCAGTGAACCGCGTTGTTATGGAATGCGGAAAATCTCGTGCACGTGCACAGCTGAATAACTAAGCACGATCAAGGAGAAGAAAGACAGGGGAGTGGAGGGGTAGGGGTTTGGGGAGACACAGTGCTATGAAGAGAGCTGGTGGACGGAGGAGGAAGCTATGACAGGGAACAGAGGGACCAATATTCAAAGAAAACGATCCCAAAACCTTTTCTAAGCCAAATGTGACGAGGATGGTGATGATGGTGATGAAGATGGTGATTCCTTCTTCTGTCATTTCCTTCCTCCTTGTAACGCCCCCCCTCCTTCCCCCGCCCCCGACCACCGTCCACCCCCAAACTCCCTGTACCCCCCTCTTCCCCCTTCCTAAACACCCTTGTCACTTATTAACTTCAGATTTTCTGTCATGGCCAGAGGAAAAACTGAAGGCGTTGCTGTGTTTCTTGTGTTCACAATGCTGCTAACGTCATTAAGGCTAGCAGACTTCAGGAAGGGGAGAGAAAAAAAAAGCGTCATGAAGGCCTTTTGGTTCCTCACGTATGTGGCTTTTAGTGGGCTTTCTTTTTATTTTTTTTAAATTCCATCTCTCCTATTGTCCCCTAGGGCTGCGAGGCCCCCAATTTGTCAACAACTGCTCTGTAACGAACTCATCTCTTACACTTTTTTTCCGACCTCCTCTTCCTAATTTTCAATGTAATTTCTAACATTTTCATTCCCATTCCTTCTCTCCAAGCATTCACTTTTTTATATCTTATTTTTATAGCTCGTTTGTGGCTGTGGTTTTGTTCGATTTTGTTTGTATCGTGTTCCTTTCTTCCTTTTTTCTAATGTGTATTGCGAAAACATGTTACAAAATTGAAATTATATATATATATATATATATGTGTGTGTGTGTGTGTGTGTGTGTGTGTGTGTGTGTGTTCGTGTGTGCATGTGCGTGTACCCGTGTGTGTGCGTGTATTTGTGTGTGGAAAACGGGGGAAAGAAACAATCACCAGAAAAGCTGTGAGACCAGCACTACAAGAAATTTCAAACAAGCGCAATATCTCCCCCCAAAACAAACAAACAACAACAACAACCCCCCCCCACACACACACACACACACGCACACAAACAAAACGAAAAATACCAGAACAAAAACAAAACAACAACAAACAAAAACACAACTAAACACACACAAACGCGTGCGCAGACGCACATCAAATAAGAAAAGAAAGAAAAAAAATCAATAGACTAGATATATGACCAGCAATACAGAAAAAACCCAACAAGCTAACAATACCAAAAATAACAAACTAACTATACAAAAAGAACAACCCAGCACTACAAAAAATGCTAAAAACAAACAACCCAGCACTACAAAAAAGCAATGCTAAAACCAAACACCAGTACTAAGAATACTACGAAAAATATAGAACATACAAACACTACAATAAACAACAATCTAGCACTACAAACAAACAACAACAACAACAAACCAGCATTACAAAAATAAAACAAACAGCAAACCAACACTACCAACAACAATAACAAAAAACCCAAACAACACACTGGCACTACAAAATAAAACAAAAAACAATCACACACAAAAACAGACAACAACCGGCACTGCAAAGTACAACAAACCAGCACAACCCCCCCCCCCCACCCCCCCCTGTCCCCCGAAAAAAAAGAAGAAAATAATAGGAAAAAAAAAGAAGTAACAAATAACAGAGAACAAAATCCCCAAACTTTGCCCCACACCAAAAACGACTGATGATGATGATCCTTTCTTTCCTCGCTCCATTCCCCCCCCCCCCCCCCACCCCTCCCCTCTCCTTTTTCTCTCTCCTTTCTGAACAACCTTGTCACTTATTAACTTCAGATTTTCGTCTGTGGCGGTGAAAAGCTTTCAGGCGTTGTTCCTGTTTCTTGTGTTGGCAATGCTGTTAACTTTATATTACTCAGGCATGCAGACTTCAGAAGAAGAAGAAGAGAAAAAACCCACAATGAAAGCCTTTTGGTTCCACACAAACGTGGATCTTAGCGGGAATTTTTTTCTCTGTCTCCCCACTGTCCCCTCAGGGCTTTGTGGCCCAAATTTGTCAACAGCATCGCTGGAGTCATTTCATTTTGCAGTGAGCTCCTCTCTCGCGGATTCTGCTTGGCCTCATTTCTCTTGAATTTCCTCGTAATTTCTGACCCTTTCTTTTCCCATTTCTACTGTATTGTGTAAAATTCTGTTTCGGCTTTTGATCGCTTGTATTTGTGACATTTGTTGTTGGTTTTTCTTAGGAATCTTTTGAAATGATATGTAAAATCGATATGAAATAAGAGAGAGAGAGAGAGAGAATGTGTGTGTGTGTGTGTGTGTGTGTGTGTGTGTGTGTGCGTGCGTGCATGCGTGTGTGTGTGTGTGTGTGTGTGTCCATGCCCACTTACACGTGTCTGTGTGTGTGCGTGTGCACAAATCTGTTATGATCGCTCACGCATTAATCATGTAATCGATGCTGTCTTTTTTTTTTTTTTTTTTTTTTTACATAATGAAGAGTATTGAATGAAGAGAACTGAGCTGATGTGTTTAATCTTTAAAGCTGCAAAATCTAAGTTCAATTTACGGTACGCTACGTGAGATTGACCCAACCCACGTCCATGGTTTATGATGGAGAAGCATCACTTTTATTTCTGGGTTTTTTTTTCAACTTTGGTGGAAGAAAATTCGCATCTACTGACTCCATAGCAACGAATTACGGGTGGAAGTAAAAAAAAAAAAAAAAAAAAAAAAAAAGGGGGGGGGGGGGGATGAAATGTAGAAATAAAGTGGAATAAAAAAGGAATATATCTGATCTTTGTAACCTGTGCCCGTAGATCCTGATGGATGTACTTAACATTTAAAAGATGTGTACAACACGACAGGAGTCTACCGTACTTTAACCCAAGCATTGTCATGCAAATGAACACTGACGTAGGCGAAGTGCGGTGTGTAAGTACCTTTGCTTGGATCTATACAGAGACTTAATCCAAAGCCCCTACTGGCAGACACAATGAAATGCATCAAATGGAATTGTTTCAAGAAAGGCAATTTCGCCGAAACTATGCTTGTGTTGTTTTGGTTCTTAGATGACACATTGCATGGAGTGTTGGCCGAGAGGTAACGCGTCCGCCTGGGAAGTGAGTGAATCTGAGCGCACTGGTTCGAATCACACCGGCAGTCGCCGGTATTTTCTCCCCCTCCACAAGACCTTAAGTGGTGGTCTGGACGCTAGTATGCATTTAGCGCACGTAAAAGAACCCACCGCAACAAAAGCGGTTGTCCCCGACACATTTCTGTAGAAAAATCCACTTCGATAGGAAAACAAATAAAGCTGCAGGCAGAAAAAATACAAAAATATGGGTGGCGCTGTCAGTGTAGCGACGCGCTCTCCCTGTGGAGAGCAGCCCGAATTTCACGCAGAAAAATCTTTTGTGAGAAAAAGAGTAATACAAAATACAAATACAAAAAATAGTATAAATCTTAAAACTTGCAATCATCTTGTTCACGTTTTGTCCTTGAATACACAAACTCGTATATGTCAGCGGTTTGTTTTTTGTTCTTAAATTATAAAACACATCTTTTGTTCATGTCGTGTGCCATTAAATTCACCAGCTCGTATATGTCAGCGATTTTATCTCCAATCAAAAAAACGAACAAACCAAACAACATCTTTATCGGAAAAAGGATGAACAGTAAAAGGACTTGACAGGCATGTTTCATTTTATTCCATCTTATTTCATTCTTACGCTTTGTTTGCTTTCTTTGTTTTGCTGTTATCGTCTCACTCACTTTGTTTCCGGACTGTTGATTCCATTGTGGAATATGCACGATGTAAGAAAGGCTATTTTTGTCGGTGTGTCTCATTTATTAGCTTAAAAACGGCAAACCAATTCATTACGTGCTCAAAGTTTCTCAGCTTGGGATACGTTTTGTTCTTTGAACGTTTTTAAAATATAGAAAAAGCCCCCCCCCCCCCTTTTTTTTTCTCATTCTTCTTGATACATCGACACAACCAGATTTATCTTCTTTATTTCTTTTTAATCTGAAAAGTTCTTTCAGAAAAAAATCTTTCGTGACTGGACAAGAGACAGGAAATCAAGCGGCAATAATAACAAATAAACAAGAAAATAACAGAAAGCAAAAGAGGGTGAAGACAGCTGTACGGAAAAAACCTATTCATTCACCTTATTCCTTACTCCGAGAATCCGACGACAAAACAACACTTCTCACATCGACACTGCCCCTCCAGATCTTGCCTCCATCTCTCCGTGTCTGAAATAGCACTGACCCCATTCCAGGTCATGGACATGACCCCCTGCACCCCCCCCCCAACCCTCTTCCTCTCTACCCCGCCCACCACCACTCACAACGACTGCCCACGCCCGTTAGCCAAGCACATATTACGGAATTAATCAACGAATTTCACTATTATTCTATTTACACTAACTCTTTGATTTGTCCATTCGTCGATTGAGCTTGACGGGCGCAATAGCCTAGAAGTGAAAGCGTTGGACTTTCAATCTGAGGATCCCGGGTTCGAATCTCGGTAACGGCGCCTGGTGGGTAAAGGGTGGAGATTTTTCCGATCCCCCAGGTCAACATAATGTGCAGACCTGCTTGTGCCTGAACCCCCTTCGTGTATATACGCAAGCAGAAGATCAAATACGCACGTTAAAGATCCTGCAATCCACGTCAGCGTTCGATGGGTTATGGAAACAAAACCACACCCAGCATGCACACCTCCGAAAACGGAGTATGGTTACCTACATGGCGGGGTGAAAAAAGGTCATACACGTAAAAGCCCACTCGTGTCCATACGAGTGAACGTGGGAGTTGCAGACGACGAATAAGAAGAAGATTGATCTTAATTTATGTAGCTATTTATTCTTTTCATTTATTCACTTATTACAGGCATTTCGTGCAAACAATATCATTACACTGTGAAATAATGTTTCCGTGCACATTCGCGTGCGCGCACCAAGGCACACATGTTGGCACTGGCACATGTACACGAGGAGCAATTGAGAAAGAGAAGGTGAACAGAAGTGACACATACCAACATGATGTAATACACACTGAAGTAATCAAAAAACCCAGACACGTAAGCACTCATCATTCAAAAACTTCATATGAGTTGTTGTTGTAGTAGTAGTAGTTGTTGTTTTGTTTCAACTATGAAGAAAGCCACGTTCAAAGCACTCTTGTCACTCTTGCCATAATAAACATGGTAGACTCGAAAGTAGCTGATATGGTTTGGACACAACACTCGACACACCAGCTTGTCCAAAACAATCATGCAAGGGGGACCATCGAGGGCGGGAGAAGAAGAGGAAGACAGCGGAAGAACTGGCATAAGAACGTCAAACAATGGACCGGACTCCACACACGTGAGCTGCTGCCGGCGGCTGCCGACAGAGACAGATGGAGAAGGGAGGTTGCGTCTGCGGTCCTCAGGCTTCCCCCAACGACTACTTTGTAGTTATGGGCCTGAGGTGAGGTGAGGTGAGGTGAGACTCGAAACTGGTCTACCTACGTATGTCAAATTTGAATTCGATCGGTTCAGGAAACCTGACAATAAATCGTGGTCGAAGACAAGCAGGCAAACAGATAAATAGGACAACTACCTCTCACGAAAGGGACATCTATTGACGAACGTGTGGATACTGAGAACGGAGACTCACCACCCTTCAGTCTTTTTCCTCTTTCTTTTGATGTTTTTTCTTTCTCGGTAGACCTAACCCCTGAAAACGGAAAATGGCTGCCAACATGGAGGGGTAAATAAACAAAACGGTCATACACGTAAAATGTTACATGTCTGTCTGATTGTGTATGTGTGAGTGCCTGAAATCTGATTGAATAACACAAGTAACAAATGATGAGCGCCCAATGGCAGCCGTCAGGTCGTCTCTACCCAGGTAGGCAGCCTGTTGTGCAAATGACCCCAAGTTTGTAAAGCGCTTAGAGCTTGGTATTCGAGGATACGCGCTATATAAGTATCTATATCATTCATCATTCATCTGCTGTATTCGTCCACACCAATTCTCCACCACCATTCTCTGGATACCGCGACGCTTACGAATGTCATAACTGAAAATAAAAACGCATCTGCAGTATAAATAGATACATTAATGGAAACATAATCATATACTTGTTTTCCTAATATGACATGGCATCTATCTGCATTTCTTATTCAAACCCAACATTTTCGACGGAATTTTCCTGGTTATAATGCTAATCAAAATACTTTGGTGCATTTGACTAATCTTTGTATGAAGTGTTGCAGTCACTTTGTAGGAGATCACTCACATTTTTCACAAAACAACAACCTGCCTTGGTTGTTTACATTTTTATATGATGCCTTTACCCCCGAAAACGGAGTATGGCTGTCTACATGGCGGGATAAAAACGGCCATACACGTAAAAGCCCACTCGTACATACGAATGAACGTGGGAGTTGCAGCCCACGAATGAAGACGAAGAAGCAGAAGATATGATGCCTTTCAGAAGAGAACGGACAAAATAATTTGGCTCGTGAATCTCACTGCTATTTTATATTCTTCCTTTGCCTTTCCTGCTGCCATTTTTGTCTGCTCGTGCTTACGAAATATTAGCTGTATTATTGATTATTTGCAATTTCACACTCTGCATGTTTTTTTTAAAACTGTGCAGCACCTTTTGTGAACTTATGGATAAAGTTGAAAAACAAATAGACCAATTCATTATCTGTGAAAGGTTTGCCCATTCAGAGAAGGGATTGTTCATGCAGATCTTTTTTCATCCCAATAAATTTCTTTCTTTCACACATCCTTTTCTTTCCAATGATAAAATGTTTTTCTTTCTATATAAGATTACACAGGCCTGACCCAAAACAATGACTTTTTTTTTTCATTCTCTTTCTTTCTTTTGTTTTTCTTAACTTTTCTTTCAGGGAAGTTGCACTTCTTGGGCTGGACAGGCATTAAATCAAGAAAAGACAATATCAGGAAGAAGCTGAAACAAGCAGAAACAGCACACAGGCACTGTGCAAAATAATGCTTGATGGATTGTGACACCCGGCACTAGGTGATCTTATCAAAATATATATTTCTTATTCTATAGTGTTCATCTGCTTCCTGACTCGCAGGAAGTGAAGAAACTGAGACTATCTTGAAACTATTGCTTGTAAGTCATTATGTCATTGTACGTTATCCTGATGTGTTTGATGGTGACAGATTACTTTCCCCGTTTACCCCGTAATGAGTTTTGTCTCTTGTCATCCATCATCAACTGAGTAATAAGATTATATATATATATATATATATATATATATATATATATATATATATATATATATGTGTGTGTGTGTGTGTGTGTGTGTGTGTGTGTGTGTGTGTGTGTGTGTGTGTGTGGATGCGAAAAATGTGGACAGAGACCAGTCACTTCAGTTCTTCCAGTCCATCCTCTCCCTTCTCCTCTCTTCTTTTTTTTTTATGACAAGAGTGATCAATAGTGCATAAAAATACAAAATATGAAAGTTGGGTTTTTCTTTTTAAGACCCAAAACAATATGAACTAAACTCTGCATTTCCTTGCTGTAACATGAAGCATAACTGATTCATCACTGTCCACCCCTTTCCCTCTTGTGTTATCATCATAATCAACTTAATATCTAAGAACGGGCGGGCGGGAAGTCTTTGTGATTCAGCTGAAAGTGTATTGTACTATTTAATGTGCAATTTTTTCCAGCGCGAACATCCAGCAAACACCTCCCCTCCCCCCCCTTCCTCCCCGAAAACGGAGCATAGCAGCTTCAATGGCGTGTGAAACAAAAGCCCACTTGTAGACATGAGTGAGTGTAAGAGCTGCTGTCGAAGAACGTGGAACGAAATAATAATAATGACACAAAGTTGACCAGAAATTGTATCATAAATCAAGAGACATTTTCTTTTCTGGCTTTCCTTGTTTCCATTTTTATTTGTTGGACTAAATATACCCCTTTAAATATTTATTTCTTTCACCTCCTTTCTTTCACCACCTCAAGGAAAATATAAGTAGTACAGACATTCATTCCGAGCACAAAGTTTGGGGTCTGATTATTTCAAATAAAAAAATGTTCTGAACTCGCTTTATCTGATAAAACAAATAGCTTTCTCTCTCTCTCCCCCTGCCCCTCTCTCCTCTACATATTTTAGGAATGTTGCACCCTTGATGTGACAGTCAGTGAATAAGAAAAAAAAAGAGTATGAAGATGAAAATAAAGAAATGTGGGTTCTTGTTATCGGTGTTCTGTTTTTCTTTCCGTTTTCTTTTCTTTTTTCCCATTTTAAAACAAATTTCGTTCCATACTCTTACCCCATTCTTGTTCTTCCCGGTGATGAAATTTGTCCGTCCATCTCATGCTCTCCCGCTAACCAGCCTCTCCTTCCACTCTTTTACCCGCTCTCCCCCAACAACAACAACAGATTTCTCTGTGTGAAATTCGGGCTGCTCTCCCCAGGGACAGCGCGTCGCTACACTACAGCGCCAACCATTTTTTTTTTTTTAAATACTTTTTTCCTGCGTGCAGTTTTATTTGTTTTTCCTATCGAAGTGGATTTTTCTACAAAATTTTGCCAGGGACAACCCTTTTGTTGCCGTAGGTTCTTTTACGTGCGCTAAGTGTATGCTGCACACAGGACCTCAGTTTATCGTCTCATCCGAACGACTAGCGTCCAGACCACCACTCAAGGTCTAGTGGAGGGGGAGAAAATATCGGCGGCTGAGCCGTGATTCGATCCAGCGCGCTTTTCTTTCTCTCCCTTCCTATGCGGACGCGTTACCTCTAGGCCATCACTCCACATTCACTCCTTTTGTATTTGTTTGTTGTTGCTGTTGTTTTCTTCATTTTTTTATACAGTGATTGAGATGACCATGGTTTACTTTGGGCTATTTTGTTGATTCTGCATGACGAGATTCTTCGCCATGTCCTCATCCCCAAACAATATTCTCCCTATCTTTCTCTTTTTCTGTCTTCACACCTCTCTCTGTCTGTCTCTGTCTGTCTCTATCTGTGTCTCTGTCTCTCTCATCTCATGATCAGATTGATCTGTGATGAATTTGAAAAAAACCCAAAACAACAACAACAACAAAAAAACAACCAAAAACCCCCAAAAACTGCCCTGAAGAAAACCGTGTATGTCTTTCGCTGTGTGAAAGGTATCAATTCCCCCAAAGTTCCCGTGATGAAGGAGAGGCTTACTCCATCCACCTTACCTCATCAATCCGCTCCTCCCGAACCATTCTTCTGTTCCTTTCAATAACTTGCCGAAGTATCTTCTTCTTTTCTCTTTTTTTTTTGAGCGGGAAGAATGGGTTTCGGGAAGGGATACTTTTTTTGTGTTTTTCATCACATATCTGTTTTACAGGTCTTGATACATAGACACTTATATGAGTTTATAGGTCATATAAGTGTCTATGTATCAAGATATATATATATATATATATATAATTGTGTGTGTGTGTGTGTGTGTGTGTGTGTGTGTGTGTGTGTGTGTGTGTGTGCATGGACGCTAACATAATGAATGTGCGTGGGTGGGTGATTTATATATATTTTTTTTTCTTTGACAGCTTATAAACAAGAGAAGTCAGCGAACAAACGAGGCTCTGTGGTGATATTTCCATCAACGGATTTAATCTTTTCAACAGATTGGAAAACAGTGATCCTTTTTTTTAACCTACAGACACCAGCAGTGCCCATAAACAAGGTAACAGTGTTCCAATTATCCTGGCACCGTTGCGCTTAGGAGCTTATCCTGTCCGTCTTGCAAACAGTTTACGGACGCCGTATCCGTGATGCCACTGATACCAACTGACCTATGTACGTATATGTTGTTCGTATGTGTGTGTGTGTGTGTGTGTGTGTGTGTGTGTGTGTGTGTGTGTGTGTGTGTGTGTGTGTGTGTGTGTGTGTGTGTGTGTGTGTGTGTAAGCGCGCGCGTTTGTGTGTGTGTGTGTGTGTGTGTGTGTGTGTGTGTGTTTGCTCAGCCAGTGAGCGATCCTGCGTGTAATGAATGCTGGCTTTCATTGGCTGATATCATTATCATCTATCTTCCTTCTCGAAAGGACGGGTCACACACACATACACACACACATGCACGCGCGCGGACGCTTTCGCATTGACACGTTACACACGCAATTTTGAAATGCAAATTGGGGGAGAGAAAGATGAGAAAAGTTATTAGACGAGGAAGGGAACGGGTTGGTGGGGGAGCGGGTTTTCATCTAAAATCACAATTGTGGAGAGACGTTCAACACAAAAACGAACATAGACATACACACAAATACGCGCGAGCACACACATACAATCTTCCTCCCCACCCCCTCCTGTCTCTCTTTCACATACACGTAGGCTCGCACGCACACACATGCTCTCTCTTAGACCTCGTTATCACAACTAATATAACTGTTCCTATTTCTTTTAAACAAAGCAGCCAACAACTATGATCTCACAATTCTCTGGAGAAAGTTTCAAACCCACTTGAAAAAATGACGTTTCTCTCACTTTGTGGGGGAAAAAATCAAATGACAGCTACAACGCCATCCTTATTTTCTTGAGTGAAAAAATAGAGTATAGTAAAAGAAAACAAACCTTTCTAACTTAGTATCAAAAACGACATTACTATTTGTATTGTAAGATCAGAGTAAACTTAACGGATCAATATTCCTCTCTCTCTCTTTTTTTTTTTTTATAAAAAACTTTGCAGTTAGAATCTCATAAATTTTTTCTGAGAGTGAGTTTCAAATGTAGGCATCAAATTATTTCTCTCATTTTAAATTTGGCAGTCAGCTACAGAGTCGTTGCTATTATCATGAAACTGGTTCAAATGTATTAATGAAAAATCAAAAGAGATGTTTTCTCATTTTAATTAGGCATCTGCCATGGCGTCACCATTTTCTCGTGTGAGTTATAGAATACTTTCAACAAAATCTCCCCCAACCCCTCTAAAAGAAGCCATCAATTTTCCATGTGCGTTTCAAGTTCATGAAGGAACCAGCTGTCAGTGGACTTTAAGCCCCACACTTTAAAAATCTGCGCGCAGTGCGTGGTCTGTGGGTTTCATGTTGAACAGAAAATGACGTCACCCTTCCGCCCTTCTCTTCAGCTTGTCTGGTGGTATGGGTGCTTGTCTTTCACTGGGTGGCCCTGTGGATTACGCTTCAGTCCAGGAAGCAGGAGGGTACAGATCCAGACTGGTCTTTCCCCCTCACCTTTACTAGACCTAAGCTCGAGGTCTTGATTCTAAACTTTCAGAGCAGACGATCTTGAGTATCTTGAGTGCAGCATGGACCCGGTGCACGCAGATAACAACAACACACCCAACAACCATGGCAACAAAACAGCGTAATTCGGTACATAGAAAACTCGCAATGACAAGTACGCACACACACGCACGCACGCACGCACGCAGGCACACACACACACATACCAAAAAAGGCCATATGGAATGAGCAACTAGTATCCCATTCCCCGTGTTCCCAACCCCACTACTATGCTATTACAGAACAATTTTATCAATGTCTTGAAAAGAAAAAAATATCCAAAGAAGTCTTTCCCTAAAACAAAGTAAGAACGAAGAGTAAAAGCAGAAATGGAACGACAATAAGAAAATAAAAATAGGGAAACAGAGCAAATTTTAAGGAAAGGCATTTTCCCCGCAAGCGGGAACGCTCCTTCCAACCAAAAGCCCGGTGGCTTCCATTCCAATCAACATCCCCTCTCCATTTCCGCCACTCAATGGAGCGACGTGAACAGCAAAATGGTGTAACTTTTATATCTCTATCAGTGCTTTTCATTTTCACTGGTGGTTCACACTTCTATGGTATTTTTTCTTTGGTTAGCAGATTGACATTACCACGCCCCCCAAAATATCGATGATTATGCGTTTCTATGTGCGCGATAAGAGAGAGAGAGAGAGAGAGAGAGAGAGAGAGAGAGAGAGAGAGAGAGAGAGAGAGAGAGAGAGACAGACAGACAGACAGACATACATACAGACAGACAGAGACAGAGAGAGACAAACACAGAGAGAGACAGAGACACAGAGAGAGAGAGAGAGAGTGTCAGTCCTACAGACAGTACGACAGGGTGAAAAGGAGCATATAGATTATCATTTTACCAGACTTAAAAAACAACAACAACAACTTTAAACAGGTCTCGAACACTCATCTTTCCAAACGGAAGACACCTGTTTCAACAAAGACAACGAGACAGAGACAGAGAGAGAGAGAGAGAGAGAGAGAGAGAGAGAGAGAGAGAGAGACAGAGACATGGGGCGGAGGAGTGGGGGTGAGGGGGGGGGGGGGGGTGCGGTGTTGGGAGGTAACGTGAGGTAGCGAGATGAGAAGGACAGAGGAGCAAAGACGAAGGAGACAGAAGAGAGAGACCGATACTGTTCAGGCACGCGGCTGGAAGAAGAGACCTTGGGATGGGAACCCGAAGAGCTCTCTGTCCCAAGCGGAACCCTCATCCTGACAAATGGCCCACACTGCAAACGGCAGCTGTTTACACAGCGTCTGCACTAGATCATAGGATGCGCTCGAAGCTGCAGACTTTCTGTCAACACAGACACACAGACACACGGTCACAGGCAGAAACAGCGACCGACGGGCAATGAATGTGTGTGTGGTAGGGGTGACCGGGGGGTGGGCGGTCGGTGGGGGGTGGGGGGGAGACAGATAGGGGAGAAACAGAGAAAGACAGAGAAAAGCAGAAAGAGACAGACAGAGACAGAGAGAGAGAGAGAGAGAAGGAGAGACAGACAGACAGACAGAGAGAGAGAGTGAGTGAGTGAGTGAGTGAGTGAAGGAGAGAGAGAAGGAGGGTCGACTCCAGATGTTTTTTTGTTCGCAAGTCCTCAGACTCGTAACATTTTCAATAACAGATGAAGTTCAAGTTCATGGCCATATCTGGATAACACTGTACAGTATGTTTTGCTGATATGGAGGTAAGTAAGAACACACACATGCTCATACTCACATATACATACAACGCATCTTTCTTTTGAACTGGTAAGAGAGAGAGAAAGAGAGATAGATAGAGAGAGAGAGAGAGATAGAGAGAGAGAGAGAGAGAGAGAGAAACAGACAGAAAGAGAAACAGAGAGAGAGAGAGAGAGAGAGAGAGAGAGAGAAGAGACAGAGACAGACAGACAAACAGACGGACAGGAGACAGAGAAAATGAAAGAAAGAAAGAGAGGGGTGTGGCGTCGTAATGAAAAATTGGGTTTTGTGGCAATGGAAATGAGATCATGCCTGCTTCAGCAGATGCATTCAAACACAGCAAAACATTTCCATATAAATGAAAACTATTTCAATGATTCCATACAATCAGAAGAAAAGCATAAAAGTGTGTTGCATTAAAAACAACAACAACAACAAAACCCAAAACAACAACCAATAAATGAGGAACGACGTGATTTCAAAAACTCCTTACTGTTAACATGCATGTCGTTTTTGTGTTGAAAGACGATTATATTATTATTGTTGTTTCAAATGCTACCTTATTGTTGAATTTTTCACATGTAATGTCTTCCGTGCTGGATGTTTATTTGGAAAGTCTGAAGACGCATTTCTGTATTTTACATTCCATCATGAAATCAGTCTGCTGAAAAAAAAGGACTCAAATCAGGCAGTCAGTTCCAGACACATCCCCAGCTCAACCCCTTCTTCCCAGTTCGTCATGGATACATGACTGACATAACTTTCTACCTCTTCTCCTTTCCCATCGGCTGTGCTCGAAAATCGTCCCAGGGCCTAAATTTATGGAGTGTAAACTGAATAATGAAGCTCCAGGCACACCTCTCCTTCTCAACAGAGTTCCCTCAGCCCCCAAACCTCGTTTAACTTCATCTTCACCAAGTCATCGGAATCCCATCATTTGGCGGTGATTCCTCTGTGGGTGGTATGTACTACCCCTCAGCCTTTCTTTCCTTGCCCAGAAAGGTGCCGGGTTAATTCTGGTCTACTCTATCAGACACTCCCATCACCCTGTCATCGTTCCAGGCCAGTGTGCCCGAGCATGGATCTGTCCCACAATCAGGTCGTTACCATGTGGGGCACGTGCCAACCTCTGTCTTGACAAAATCCCCCCATCTCTCGTGGCCCAACGTGCAGCGACGATTTGTATTCTGTGCGGCTTGCCTGTCCCTGACTTCTAACGAAATGTTTCATGAATACATTCCGACACTTTGGACATTGCCTGCGTGGGCTGGGTTGTTTCTGAAAGTCTTCAAACGTCTAGTCCTAAATCAGTCTTCACTAGCTTTTCTGTACATCATGCTGTGGAATATAATTATACAGACACGCGCTAGCAAGTACGCTCAAACGCACATGGAAAGATACACATATGCATAAACTGTGATGTCTGCCGTGTTGTTTGCTTGTTAAGTCTGAAGAAAAATATGTATTTTACAGACAACAGAGTATACGTATACACTCATCATCAGGAAAACCAAACTGTCAAGAACGAATTTATTCTGATCAGGCAGTTACAAAGACATATCCAACTCCCCCACTCTACTTTATCATCCCCCTCTTCTTCTTCTGCGTTCGTGGGCTGCAACTCCCACGTTCACTCGTATATACGCGAGTGGGCTTTTACGTGTATGACCGTTTTTAACCCGCCATGTAGGCAGCCATACTCCGCTTTCGGGGTGTGCATGTTGGACATGTTCTTGTTTCCATAACCCACCGAACGCTGACATGGATTGTAGGATCTTTAACGTGCGTATTTGATCTTCTGCTTGCGTATACACACGAAGGGGGTTCAGGCACTAGCAGGTCTGCACATATGTTGGCCTGGGAGATCGTAAAAATCTCCACGCTTTAATCACCAGGCGCCGTCACTGTGATTCGAACCCGGGACCCTCAGATTGAAAGTCCAACGCTTTAACCACTCGGCTATTGCGCCCGTCATCCCCTTCCCAGTCCACCATATCTCCGAATGTAATAATTTTCTTTCTATTTTCTTCACTCCCTTTGATTTCCAACGGAAATCATCTTCAGGTATCGATTTATGTAAGTAAACAGAACAACGAGCTCCATCCAAGACACCTTTTCATCCCAGCTCACTGTTATCACCCAAACTTCATCTCCACCACATCCATCGGAGTCCCATTATTTCTCTGTGATTTCTCTGTGGTCGGTGTTCCTTACACCTCGGCCTTTCGGTCCCTGCCCAGCAAGATGTTCAGTCAATTCTGCTTTTCTCCCACCACCAAACACCCCAAACATTCCAGGACTGGATGTCTGCGTGGATCTGTCCCGCAATAAGGTCGTTACCATGTGCGGCACGTGCCAACCTCCATCTTCACAAAATCCCCCACCTCTCTTGGTCCCACGTGCAGCCGCGCTTTGCGTTCTGCGCGGCTTGCCTCTCCCTGACTTGGAATGAGTTGTCTCCTCAATATTTCTGTGTCCCCAGACCCACTTGGTTCATTGCTACTGCAAGGTCATTCCCGAAATGGAAACGTCTGCAGCTATCCAGTTTTAAACCGGGGAGCTGGTTTTCTTGCAATGTATTTTGAAGGGAGTGATAAACTACTTCTACACTTTATGATAATAACCTTTGTCTCTCTCTCTCTCTCTCTCTCTCTCTCTCTCTCTCTCTGTGTGTGTGTGTGTGTGTGTGTGTGTGTGTGTGTGTGTGTGTGTGTGTGTGACACTAACAGAGCAGGGAGAAAACAAATACAAAAATGGTAACATCAATGTTTATCCAGCCTTCTCAACTTCTCATTATATCCACCCTGCAGCTGCAACCCAACAGTCTCCAAAGCAATGTGATACGAAAATCAGTGAGACTAATCCCACAGCCACCGTGAATTTACTCTGTAGAAGAATCAATCTTAACCTGCCATGACGTACACTGAACTTGAAGGACAAGCGGAATGGTTTAGCCGACTTGTAGCAGGCCTAAACCAGGCCAGTCATTGTCAAATCAAACATTTATCGCAGGCCACCTAACAGTTAAAGCACGAACAACGACGACGACGTCGTTTACAATGTTGATCAGTAACAGCAACAACAATAACAATAATGAAATGAACATAATAATGAAAACACTACTACTACTGATAAAAACAATGGCAAAAATACCGCAGTCATTGTAGCAGCAGCAGCAGCAGCAGCAGCAGCAGCAGCAGCAGTAGTAGTAGTAGTAGCAGTAGTAGTAGTAGTAACAATGATAATAATAATCATCATTGTAATCACCATCATCATAATCATCATTATATACAGACAGTAACAGCAACAATGATAATCATAATACTATCACCACCAACAATACTACACTACAACTACTGAAGCACTGCTCTGAGTGGTACATTGCTCTTTATATTTGCCTATCTGCGCTTCATAATGAAACATGGGCAAGTAAATATATATTTTAACAAATGAAAAATAAATCATTCAGATTAATGTCTGTTATACTGCGCCCTAAAAGAATATACATAATAACAATTTTCTTCATTGATTAAATGGACATTTCAATCATAAAGACAGTCCATGACAATGCCATCCAAACCCCCCCCCCAAAAAAAACAACAAAAAACAATAAACAAAACAGTAAAGACAATGCTCTGATCGTGAGAAACACTCGAGCAAACAGAGATGAGAAAACGTGAGTGGGTGGACAGGTTGGTTGGTTGGTTGTTGGCTCTATGTCAGGGTTGGCAAACGAGGGACTAGGTAAGTTATGTATGTGCTCGAGTGCACGTTGAAGGGGGAGTGGTGGCAAGGAGTGTTGTGGTTACTTGAGACCTGAGATTCTCACTGAGGAATCTGCTATGAAAAGAAAAAGTGATAAAATACAGAAACAAAATTTGTTGATGGGCTTCGAGGGTCTAAGAATGGCGTAATCGTGTTCGTTTTACAAATGGATCTAAACAAGCAGAACACAGAGAATGGTTCTCATTATGTTGAGCTTTTAAGCAATATATCTATGCACCTGGTCAAATATATCACAGATGCCCAAGGGTGAAAGACTACTTGAAGAAAGGAACGATTCCTTTCGTTTATATCAATACACTCTTGGAAATACACAAACAACTTGTCGTGGAAAGAGTCGACCCATCAGGCAATATCATCACCTCTGGGAGCTGTCATCAGAAGGCCAGTCTGTCACCGTCTTTCAATTAGCGGGTGGCACAATTGCCTCTGGCGGTGCCAGCATCTCCTACCCTGACCACATCGGCGGTAATAATAGGGCGGGGCACTGGGGAGGAGTCAGGCAAGCGTGCTGCCATGGATGGGGCAAGGTCCTGGGAGAGAAGGGGTCACAACAGACCCGCCAGTTTCCTTGTCTGCTTAGCAGTAATGAATCACGTCAACCCCTCCCAGTCTGAATCTCCCTCCACCTCTATGGCCCAGTGCCATACGGTCTACCAGCCCACTGACAATGATGGGTCTTCCTGGCATCCCCCCTTGTGCCCTGTCTGACTGGAACGTCTGGGTGGTGTGAAGGGAGGTTTTAAATGAATTATCTCAGATGACAGAGTGGACACCCAGACGACAGTGTCTTGACAGGCAGCAGACTGAACCCTGTCCACAAGCTGTTCTCACAGCTTCTGTGGTCAGGACAGATGTAGGTACACGTGACACTCACTGCTTGCCTGTCTGAAGGCGGTTGATGAAATATGTCTGGGAGCCATTCACTGACAGAGCGATTATTTTTTTTATATGAGTTACACATCCAAGACAATATTATGGTCGCCTGAAGACGTTTAAAATATCCACCAGTCATGGTCTAGTCCTTTCGTCACACGAAATGAATACTGCTATGAACAAATCCTACACAACGTCCATCAGTATGAAATGCATGTATACTCATCGATATGTGGAACTCCAATAACACATCACAAGTATGTATACTTATAAAACATGTTGTTAGCTTTTGGAAAACAAAGGGAATACAATTTTTTTTATTCTATTATTTACGTATTATCAATAATTATATCTATAATTGTTTAAACATGTAATGTGACTGAATATAACAGACTAAAAAAACAGAAAAGAAAAATCCGTCTAGATGCGGGAAGAAAGAAGAAAAGTATGAACAGGAAGCAAATGAAACCAATACAAAGGAAATGAAAGGGTGAACGCGAAAGAACATGCAAAACAAAATATTAATAAACGAATTGTAAAAAAGGAAAACAATAAGAAAAAGAAACAAACAAATGCAGAAAGTTCCCATATTGCTCTTATATGAACTGGAAAAAACAATATCAGGGCAGAAGGGGTAAGAAAAATGGGGGTGGGAGGGGGTGGGGGTGGGGGTGGGGGGCGATTGAGAGAGACAGTGTGTGTGTGAGAGAGAGAGTGTGTATGAGACAGAGTGAGAGAGAGTGAGTGCATGCGCGCGCGCGCGCGTGTGTGTGTGTGTGTGTGAGAGAGAGAGAGAGAGAGAGAGACAGAGCTAGAGGCAGAGACAGAGACGAGAGAGCGAAGAGAAAGAAGCAGAAAGAGACAGAGAAAGACACCGAGAGAAGACTGTCCAGATCACAAGCATTTTCCATCCAAAAATCCCAGCCAACAATCGTTGAAAGAAATCAAGTATGAATGAAAGCCATTCTCCCAAAGTCTGTGTGCACATTTTCCACATCCCTGCTCACGCTGAGGAGACAGACAGCAACCCTCAATTCCTGAAACTACGAAGCACATCGTATCCCAACTACAGCAGATGACATCGATGTCACTGGCTACATGGAGCTCCAGGGTTAATCACGTTGTGGAGTACGTGTGATTCTCCACAAGACAGGTGATGAAAACCAGCCCCAAAGGGCGTCCAAAAGGGTACACAGTAAATTGGGTCTGTCAGTCACCACATTCCTGGATCAATACTGTCCTTTAGGTAACACCCACCGTTATTTGGTTTTTCAGTATGTGAGGTCGGCTGGATAAAGGCAAAGCATCCACCGTTCACCATGGGCAACTACTGATGAGAAACATTAACAGGTTTTTGACTCACTTGTGTAAACAAAGTGAATCTATGTTTTAACCCGGTGTTCGGTTGTCTCTCTCTCTCTCTCTCTCTCTCTCTCTCTCTCTGTGTGTGTGTGTGTGTGTGTGTGTGTGTGTGTGTGTGTGTGTGTGTGTGTGTGTGTCCGTGGTAAACTTTAACACTGACATTTTCTCTGCAAATACTTTGTCAGTTGACACCAAATTAGGCATAAAAATAGGAAAAATTCAGTTCTTTCCAATCATCTTGTTTAAAACAATATTGCACCTCTGGGATGGGCACACAAAAAATAAAAAAGAAGCCAAATTATATGCAAACTGCATTTACTGTTATATATATTTTTTCTCTAAACTTGGCAATTTGATATGATATTCTGACACAACAACAACAGCAGTCATTTTTATCATTTTTTGTTCAAACATGAACTTCTTTTGGTAAGCATGGAAGTTATAATTATTTTGCAAACGTTTTGGTGCAGATAGTAAAAAAGGGAAATTAATCTGTAATTAATGCTAGGGGACTTAATTTGCTTTAAACTGATCTTTCTCATCTTAAACATTACATTTTGAAATTATACTCAATACATAAAAAGCTTGTGTGTTTTACTCTCAGTGTACAGGGCTTTCACTATGTTCATTTGCCCAAGTGGTCTTTTTCGGAAAATACTAAAATCAATACGACGAGTGGACTTTACATTGGCTGAGCCCTGAAGGTCATGGGCAAAAATCAATTGCGTACACATATTTATACATGTCATATTCTTCGCGAACGCGAACGACGCCATTTTGTTTCAAGTTGACTTGCCCGTTCAATCCTATATTCAATCAGCAATACACGATAACATGTGATGGAAAGTTGGAGAAGGAGACCGTTAAATATTTATTCAGAGAAAGATTTGTGAACACCTCATCACTTACTAGATTATGCCCCAAACTGCCATAAAGATATCCATAGAATCAGTCGGAATTCACAGTTAAAAATAATAAACCATGAGAGTTAATACCCTTGAATTGATGAAACGCAAAAATTTCCAGTCTTGACTTTTCTCAAAATGAAGTCACTTCATACAACGTTTAGAAGTACTTGTACTTGGCTCTACATGTTATTAGTTTAACAAAATACTCAATTTTCATATAAACTAGAATGAACATAAAAGAGAAATTGAATCGACCGTGTCAACCGGGTGTAACTAAACTTGTACATCAATCTAGATCCAGAGAAAAGGCTAAAAATGTTGCAGTGTGATTGCGGCGATAGCCACGTCTCCTTTACTGCGGACTTAAAAAGAATTTTTAATTGTCCTTAAAGATTTTTTGAATGCCAAAGATACACCAGAATAATATGATTTGAACAGCGTTCTCACTGCGAATACCGCAATCGATTTATCGCCCTTAAAAAAAAAAGCATGTTTAAATATTATATTTTTGAACGTCAGTTAAGGAGCCAGGATAGTGTAATGGATAAGACAGTTTCTTCTCATCCGAACACGCGGGGTTCGGATCTGCCGTTAGGACTTTTTTCTTTCTTTTTCTTTTAACCCGAAGCTTTATAATAACAAATACAGAACACCTTTTAACGAATAGATTTTTTTAAAAGTGTATCACAAGTGAGTCTTGAAGGTCTTGCCTCTCTTGTTCTTTGGTTTCTCAATGAGAGGCGTGATAACAGGCGCTCCCACTGTCAGTGAATAATACAAACTGATCTCATCACTGGACTGATTTACTAAATAAACAAATTTATTACCTATCTTTTTTTTTTTTTATCACACTTCCTATTCGTTTATTTTCTCTGACGGCATAAAATGTGAAGAGGCGTTAATAAACAAACAGAATTGGACTGAACTTGATCTCAATACGTGACGGTTTACTGCAAACTCGACACTGTGTTTTCCAGGGCACTGAAAGCAAGATCACAAACCCTTGTACTGTATATTTCCGTACAATTGTCTTTTATCCACTCACCCCTCACATGACTCTCAGTTTAAAGATACCACTGTAAAAACGATGCTTAGTAAATTATCAACGGCGTTTAAAATCCTTTCGATTGGACCATTATCGTGAGTCTTTCACGAGGTTGCATTCAGTCTAACTCGACTGTTTTATTTCAGGACAAAAACAAAGAAGGCTAAAAGCATGTTCCCACCATCCCTTCCCCCCAAAAAAAAGAAAAAGCATGGAAACAGTACAAAAGGAATAAGTAGAAAAAAGTATTTGAATGAAATAATCAGGGGAGAGAGAGAGAGAGAGAGAGAGAGAGAGAGAGAGAGAGAGAGAGAGAGAGAGAGAGAGGTTTAAAAAAAAAACAGAAAAAAAACAACAACACACACAGAGAAAAAGAAAGAGCACGGGAAGAGGTGGCAGCTTTCCTAGATTACATCCAAAATCAAATAATGCTGCTTATAGCCAGCCGACCACACATGGCCATTTCAGGGCTGGAGATGACACCCATGATACTCTCTCAATGGACAAACCGTAAAATTAAAGTTTTTCATAATAACGCTGGCTGTAATATAAAAAAGAGTGAAATGATGTACAGACTGGCAAATAATCTCAAAGAAATGTGGAAATGAAAACAACACTATCAATACAGATTGGTAAATCCTTTATCGGGCCTCAAGGCCTGACTAAGCGCGTTGGTTCACGCTGCTGGTCAGGCATCTGCTTAACAGATGTGGTGCAGCGTACATGGATTTGTCCAAACGCAGTGATGCCTCCTTGAGCTATTGATACTGATACTGATCGAGGCATTTTCGATCAATGGCGCTTACTGTTAAAAATGAAAACAACCAACCAATGACCATTCCATCTTGGAGCAGTTCACCCTTATCACCCATGCAGACGCGTCCACAACTGACACGGATGTTCGTTCTGAACCCAAAGTAAGTTGATTTCACCCAGTGGTCTTCAGGAGACGACACGTTCAATCGGAACTCCGTCTTTCAGTGGGAGGTGCAAATTAAATCAGTGTCATTCATCCGAGCGTCTAATCTTTGTACTCGTGAAGCCAGTTATTCATGGGCGAGGGATGGCCTGAATAAATCGCTGGATCCACTCTGGATACTCAGGTTAGGATTCTTGGTTTTGTGTCTGCATTACAGCAAAACCCGGAGAGGATCAAGCGTTGATCAGGATGCTGAAAGCCAATCTGATCCTTGTCGACACCCGTGAAGGGAGAGACATAATCCCTATGACCCACACGTGCAAAACGTTGTGAAGCACCCTCCGTGACTGATGACAGGTCAGTGCACTTAGGACACATGACAGTTTCTCTTAATACTTACCTCCTCCGTGGTCTTGCCTAAGTCTGCAATACTGATGACCTATGCAAAGGCAGTGACTATTATCGCGAATGATGTTATCAGATCTAATCTTTCCCTTGGCATTTCGCGATTCGTTCTTCCCCTTTCTTCTTACGTCCTTTTTTAAGCTCTCAAACAGGACACAGGCGTTGGCAAAGACATCTGCTTTCCAAAACATACCAGTCGTATCAGACACAGTTGTGTTCACTATATCAGGTTGAGGTAGGGAGGAAAATGGTCTGATCACGCAACAGGCTGTCTTTGTCAAAACGATGCTAGAAGACTACGAAATTCTATTGTAAAATTGTTTTAATCCATCATACTTTCAATGTGTAAATCATGACAGAAAAATGGGAATACACTTTCAGTTCATCCCAGGTGCGTACCCCCATTTTTGCCAAAGTTATATAAAAGTAAGTACATTTGACACGTCCTAACATCACGTGAATGTAAGTGCTAAAGTAAAGAATGTACTTCATCACTTTGCTCATTTGCTGCATATTCAGATCAGTTATAGACACTATAGTACTATTGGGAATAATAATCAATAATTCTTTTTATGTCGATGCATTCGTGGTTATTTATGACGCAGTTATTATCAGTTGTAATAATAATTTCAAGCCATCAGTCAACCATTATCTTGCTGCAAAGAGATATGCGCTCACACGCAAATATGCGAACATACCATATACACACACAGATGTCCCGACCTATCCGAATCGTTCACTACATTCCACTCGAAATATCCAGTTCAAGCACGTGTCAACAACGCACATATTTGCTTCCCCCTCCTCTATCCCTCTCTCCACTCGCCTCAGCGCCACTTTCACATCAATTTTAAGGCAACAAATTTATGGGGAAACTGATTTCCACGAATTATAAGACTCCAGCAGATCTTCCAATCTCAGTAAAACGCTCTCAAGCCCGAACATCGTTTAACTTCATCTGCTTCAATTCTATTATCCCGTGATGGTTTCTTTGTGATTATCGTTTCCTACCCCTCAGCCTCTGTATTCCTGATCGGCAAGGTGTGGAGTTCATTTTGGTCTACATTATCAGGGAAGTTCCCAACATCGCAAGCATCACAGGACCTGCCAACAACGAGGTCTTTGACGTGAAGGGCACGTGCAAACTTCAGTCTAGACAAATCTGTGCTCTCTTTGAACTCTGTGTAGCCTTTATGTCCTTGCATTCTAAACAACAACAACAAAAAACCAACAAAAAACAAAAACAAAAAACAAAAACAAAACAACAACAACAAAACAAAAAACAAAACAAAACAAAAACGTGTGGGCTAAGAACCCATTCAGTATGATGTTCAAATGAGCGCTAATATTTCTGTGATAAGCTGCTTATGAATATGAAAGTGTGAGTGTGTATGTATGAGTGACTGGGGGAGGGAGAGAACAAAGACAGACAGAGACAGACTGACGAAGCGAGAGAAAAGATTCGCAAGATCCAAGAATTTTCCACCTCAGTCTTCACCACCTCTACTACTGCACCGGACAACTGCCACTCTCGTAAAGCCTGTGCAAATTCCATGATCCATGTCCATGTTCAAAAGACGCAGAACAGCATTCATGTGCTGGAATTTAAATCAAATCGCATCGCATTAACAACTGATGACATCGATGACACTGGCTACAGGGAGCCCTGGGCTTTATCACTCGGAGATTACGTGTAAGACAGGTGAAGCAAACCAGCCCCCAAGGGTATCAGAAAGCGCACAGAAAATTGGGTCTGTCAATCACAACAGAACAAAATCAATACATCTTTGGGTAGCACCCACCGTTCACCTTAGCCCAGGCGAGTTCAAACATAGCAACAACTTTCTTGTATCTTGTCTGTCATTAATAATACATCTGACAATAACCATTCCCTCCACCCCTGTCTGTTGGTCAGTAAATCAATATGCCCCAATCTTACGACTTGATTATTCATGGAACAAGATTATCAATATTTCCTGTATACCCTGGCACAATGCAACATGACTGACAATGTTTTGTCTCTAAACCACCTCTATTCCACCCATTTCCCTTCCAGTTGACTGCAGTTTACAGATAACTTTTCCTTTTATTTGACTGTCTCGTGGTGTTTTCATGAAACATTTCTCGTTTAATCTCTAACAAATTAGCAGAGACACAGAGTGAGTGAGTGAGTGAGTGAGTGAGAGAGAGAGAGAGAGAGAGAGAGAGAGAGAGAGACAGACAGACAGACAGACAGACAGACAGACTGACAGACTGGCAGACAGACAGAGAGTGGGGGGAGATAGGAGAGATAGAAGAGAAAGAGATAGAGACAGAGGCACAAAGAGAGGGACACTGACTAAAATGGGCATTGCGAAAAGTAAAACCGAGGAGTTTGCGGCTTTCTGAGATGAGAGCGTAACACTGTGAGAGAATACATACCAATGAAGCTGACTGTAATATAAATAAAGAGAAAGGATGTGCTCAAAATGACAAAAAATCTTGAGGAAATGGGAGATTGAACACTACTTTCACAATAAAGCAATGGAAAGTTTTTTTTACAGACCCATTTTCTCTCACTGGTGCATACTCTCATACTCTTGGAAAATCGGTCAATGACCTTTTCATCTTATAACCCACGCACACACATCCACAACTGACACAGACGAAAAATCTCTATTAACGAGGGTTGTCGCTTCTTTGTATCTTGCTCTCGACGGGGTAAGCAGAAAACAGGAAATGAATGCAAAAAAGGAAAAAAAAAAAGAAGACCAAACAAAGGTAGAGGGAGAGAGAGAGAGAGAGAGAGAGAGAGAGAGAGAGAGAGAGATTCGTTTATCGTTCGTTTATTTATTTATTGTCTGTTAATCTAAGATGATTATATTATACTGAACATAAATGATATCATCATTATCATCATTATTATTTCTATCATCATAATTTTTATCATTATTATTTAGAAGTCATCATTTCTGACTGACGAAGGAAGAGAGAGAAAAGAATGTGGAAAAGACAGATAAACAGTGAGAGAGAGGGAGAGAGAGGAGGGTAGAGACAGACAGAGAGAGACAGACAGGCAGCAAGAGAGAGAGAGGTGTCTGGGTTAGAAAGAAGAACAAAATTTGTTCCCAACACCACAGTCAATTTCAGAAGCCATCTCTAGACAAAGGACAATTCACCTTAAGGAAAAAGTGCACAAAAACAACCAAATCTGTGAACCAGAACGCTGGTACCCCCTCACCATCCTGAAAACTTCAACCCTTGGGAGGAAAAAAAATCATGTTGGAATACTGCGGTCTGGAACTAATTTTTTTTTCTATTAATGTCATTGCAATCTGGGCAATGGAGACGGCTCCGGTCTGAGGGGAAAACTAGCTCTCACGGCAATATCATCAATTCCTGGAAGCTGTCATTGTGAGGTCCTATCTGTCACCGTGTTTCAATTAGCGGGTGGCAAAATTGCATCTGGCGGCAGCCGCGTCTCCTGCCCTGACCACGCCTGCGGTAATATTGGGGCAAGGTGCCCGGAAGGAGTCAGGCAAGTGTGCTGCCGTGGACAGGGCAGTGCCTGGGGAAAACAGGGCCAGATTAGACCCTTGTGCGCTGTCTCTACAGTTTTGATTCATTAAATCAGCTGGCCCCTTCCGGAAATCGTGTCCCTATGGCATCTCTTTTTGATATTCTGGTAATGTGGAATTGTTCTGGTAGTCTAGGTACAATGATACAGATTTTCCAAGAATTCGTTCGTATGTCATTGGTGATGTTTACAAGTTAAGTCAAATGCAGTGACTTTACGCAGAGCTGACCTAAATCTGCCTGTATACTATTCCCAGATGCAGTTCGCACGCTGGCCATAGTTTATATAACGTTGTTTTAAACCTTTACATTAATAAAGCATTGTCACAACTACTTGCATATCCTCACAGTAAACATGATTAGGGTTTTATGCTGCAGGAAATATATATATATATATATATAACACATTATTAAAAAAAAACTCCAAGTAATGAATCATTGACTCACTTGTGTAAACAAAGTCAGTCTATCTTATAACCCGGCATTTGTGTGTGTGTGTGTGTGTGTGTGTGTGTGTGTGTGTGTGTGTGTGTGTGTGTGTGTGTGGTAAACTTTAACATTGCCATTTTCTCTGGAAATACTTTGTCTGTCAATACCAAATTTGGCTTAAACATAGTGGGAGAAAAATCTTCACAGTCATACCAATGCTAGGTTGTACATATCCCGAATTTAGCCGTATTTCCGAATCATGAACGGTTTATTTCGTTGATGCTTGTTCCGGATTCCGAAAACACTGTTCCCCTGTGCAGCTGTCCGAACTGGTAAGAAGACGCTATGACCTCGTTTTTCATGTTCGCAATTAAAAGCAAAGAAATACAAATTCTGGACAGAACACATACAGTGACACTCACTACATTATTCTCATGTTTACTGCATGTGAATATTCTAAAGTGAACACTGAATTAACTAGAATGAACATAAAAGAACATTTTAATCAACCATTTCACTGAGTTAAGATCAGCCTTGGTCCGTGTAGATCTTGACAAAACATGTTGCCAAGCCTGACGCGATGGCAACGTCTCTTTTACCGCCAAATCAAATACTTTCTTAAATAATCATCGACGTGTTTACTGCATATGGATGTTTTAAAGTGGATACTGAATTAACTAGAATGAACTTTATAGTGATCTTATTTCTTCAGTCTGATTGGATGGGCATCTCCGCGTATCTGGTCTGCTTGTTTTTTTTGTTTTTTTTAACTTGAACACGTTCAACGATTTTCAACAGGCCAAAGACAGGTCACTGGCCTGACAAACCGCTTTCATTTTCGAAACATGATTGAATACCATCCGCATCAAGTCAACAAGGATCACATTATTTGTTTGTGATTTTTGTCTAGCTGGTATTTCCCACCCTTCCCCTCGGCTTTTTTGTCCTTGCCCTGCAAGGCGTGGAGTTAATTCTGCTTCAGTCATCAAACATTCACATAATCACAAGAGCTCCATGCCAGTGTGCTTGTGTGTGGACCTGTCTCACAGCTCTGTAAGTAATACGAGTGGCACGTGCTAAGTCTCTTTTCATAGACTCCACTGTCTATCTTGACATTCTTTGCATTATGTGTATGGCTTGTGTGTCTGTGAATTCTGATGAGTTGTCGTCGTCTCTGTTCTGTGACCACTGATCCACTGAGATTAACTTGACCATTCTATTTCCTATCTTTGGCATCTGTTTTCAAATGTTTTGTAAACTGTTGTTTCCTCTTTCTTGTGGCAATAAATATAAAAATTTAAAACGTTTTCTGCTAATGAATTTCGTTCTTTGATATATATCTCTTTCAACTCTCATTCCACAAACACACCCGCGCGTGCACTGCCATGTACGCACTATCATTAAAGTAATGATTCACAAATTTCAGAATAGAAAAAAAATAGACGGAGGGTTCAAATCTATATACAGAGATATCAGACAGGCACACAGAGATTAGATAGAGAGATAGACGGATAGGTAGGCAAAGGGAGGAAAAGAGATATAGTGACACAACGTGACAGGAACAGACGAGAGAGAGAGAGAGACAGAGAGACAGAGACAAACAGACAGACAGACAGACAGACAGAGAGAGACTGAGACAGACAGACAGACAGACAGAAAACGTACTAGCATTTCTGTTCACTATGTGCCCTAATGAAAGGGTGGTGTGAAAACAAAAGTTCAACGATACAACAAATATAACATTGAGTTCAAAAACAAAATTACAACCATCCATTTTACGTACAACTGACAGACCGAATCTGAAATGCCTTATCCAAAGAAATGGCAAATTGTTTGACATCTTCCTTCACAGTGGTCATGAGCAATTTAAGTTTGAATACAGAAGGATCTCTGTGGAACTTCTTTGGGATTAATTGTTCTCTGAGATCAAAGAAGGGACAACAAAACACAAAATGTACTTCACTTGCATGTGCATCATTACACAATGGACAATTGAGATCACTTTCAGTATGTGGTCTATGGTGAAAATGATGAACAGTAATAACAGACCAGCCAAATCTAAATCTCGTTTTTTTATATTTTTATTTATTTTTTTTTTATTATAAAATTTTAAATGTTTATCCATTTTCATTGACATATACATTGGAATACAGTACAACGAAATAAATTGTGGATACAAATCAAATCTGTTACTGTCTTGAACGTGAACATTCCATTCTCGCGATCGACAATCGACAGGTCGAAAAATCTAACGTCTGGGTCATATAACATGCGATAAGCGTTCTTTGGTAATCTAGTCTCTTCCATTTGAAGACTTTTAGCCAGCGCTGTACAAATCTAATAGCTAAATGTAAATATATTGGATACCTACAACTTTCACCATGGATTTAGTCATTTGGCGTTTGTATCGGTTCTCGGTTCTCCTAAAAAATATCAAGGGCAAGTGAATGCACTTTTTCGCAATACATTGCATCGTTATCAAGCCCCCATGCTTCAGCGCTATACTGAAATATGGGCCGTACTTCAGAATCAGACAGTTTAACAGACACTTAAAAAGACTGGTTCCCTAAACTTGACAATTTTGTATGATATATGAAACATCATGCTTTGCTCTGCTTGCAAGATCCTCACAAACCACAGAAAAACTCAAACGTGTTTCGAAATAAATTCATAAGTATTTGAAAATATCAACAACAGGTATAGCAACAGTATTGCTTCCCATAGATAGACAGATAGACAGACAGATAGATAGATAGATAGATCGATAGACAGGAAGAGAACGAGGAAAAGAGTAACAATAATTTTGATACAGTAATAGACAGTGACAGTAACAGAAGACAGAGAGAGAGAGAGAGAGAGAGAGAGAGAGAGAGAGACAGACAGACAGACAGACAGAGAGAGAGAGAGAGAGAGAGAGAGAGAGACAGACAGACAGACAGACAGAGTCAGAGAGGGGTATCCAAGACGACCTTTTCAATCCCACAGGTAACATTCTTCATACCCAGTTAACTCAGCGTGCTGATAGTGCAGTCTGGCCTGTAGAATTGAGGTCAGCGGCGTGGGCTATGATGTAGACAGGCTGCATCAGACCTTGTGAATGAGTGTCACTTCATAAATCAGGTCTTCCTGCGCTTTTTTCCCCTTTGGCCCCAAAGTGGATGATGATCCACACATCAGTGTTCGTTGCCATGCTTGCGTGGTGAAGAGTATGGATGGCCCAGAGAGATCACACACACACACACACACACACACACACACACACATATATATATATATATATATATATATATATATATATTGAGAGAGAGAGAGAGAAGAGGGAGAAAGAAAGAAAGAATGAAAGAGAGAGGGAGGGAGGGAGAGAGAGAGAGAGAACTCAGAACATAAAAGTTTAAGATTTTAAGTATAGCTCATTTTTCCAATCTGTCATTGCTAATCTACATCCATAACAAACAGTGCACACATACATAGAGGAAGAGGAGGAAAAAAAGAAGAAAATCTTCGTGCAAGAAAGACATGCGTGCTGATGAATACACACAGACAGACAGACAGACAGACAGACAGACAGACACACACACACACACACACATATATATATATATATATATATATATATATATATATATATTGAGAGAGAGAGAGAGAAGAGGGAGAAAGAAAGAAAGAATGAAAGAGAGAGAGAGGGAGGGAGGGAGGGAGAGAGAGAGAGAGAGAGAGAGAGAGAGAGAGAGAGAGAGAGAGAACTCAGAACATAAAAGTTAAAGATTTTAAGTATAGCTCATTTTTCCAATCTGTCATTGCTAATCTACATCCATAACAAACAGTGCACACATACATAGAGGAAGAGGAGGAAAAAAAGAAAGAAAATCTTCGTGCTAGAAAGACATGCGTGCTGATGAATACACACAGACAGACAGACAGACAGACAGACAGACAGACACACACACACACACACATATATATATATATATATATATTGACAAATAGACAAGACAGTGACAGAGAAACATCTGGTGTGTGTGTGTGTGTGTGTGTGTGTGTGTGAGAGAGAGAGAGAGATGCGGGAAAGAGGACTGTCCAGATCTCAGGGATTTTCCGTCTAACAGTCCTCCAGTCTCCCATAACAGCTGAAGGAGAATAGATAGGAATGCACTGAACGACTACCACTGCTTCTACGCCTGCGCAAAATTTCCCGTATCCACGTTTAAAAGCCACAGAGCAGCCTTCATTTCCTGAATTGCAAATCAATCGCATCGCACCAATGACTGATGACATCAATGACACAGACCCAATGATACATGAAGCAATGAAGCTCCCAAAGGTATTAGACAGCATACAGAAAGTTTAGTCTGTCGGTCACAGCACTATAAATCTTAAGCATCCACCGCGTTCAGCAGCTTAGTATGAATCGATTATGGCAACAGATTTCTTGCGCTGTGTCTGACATTTACGGACAATTATGTCATGAACCATTGTCCATATCCTTAAGCTGCCTGGTCTCGTTAAATGGCAACTGCACACGAAAATCAATGCATCATGCATAGCTGGGTTCCATGCAATATGACTGACTGCTCCTGCATTCAGTGAACAATTATATTTTATCCGTTTTCCTCCCTGTTAATTGCAACCGAAAGACAACTTTGTTATATCTAATCATTTTTCATTGTATTTTCTTTATAGCTTTTTGCTGAATTACCAACAAGGTATGTGTGAAACTGAGAGAACGAGAGAGAGAGAGAGAGAGAGAGAGAGAGAGAGAGAGCAATATAGTTTTATGTAGATATTTGGCGAATATCATCTTTCAGGAATAAATGTTCAGCGATAGTGTGTATTGATATGACACTGCCTTTCGATTACTAATCATAGTCAAACACCTTATTCACACGGTTGTTAATTTCTGTGGTTATAAGCTTCGGCCATAAACCTTGCAAGTGATTTGATAATATCTGTTTGCTGATGAAAATGATATTTACTACGTTATGTTTGTGAATCTCCCATCCCCTGTTTCAACAAGGAACAAATATTGCCCCAACCACGTCCTCTTATCCTTCTATCCTCTTTCTTCAACACATCACTCCCACCTCGCCTTTTTAGGCAACTATTCTCTTACGGAGAAAACTGATTTTCGTGAAATGACCAACAACACACGATCTTATTTTTACAACAACGAAAACACCGCGAAATCTCGTTTTCGTTCATTTACTTCCAATCTTATCAAATCGTGATGAGTTCTCTGAGGTCTGTATTTCCTCCCTCTTTGCCTTTCTGTTGGTCAGCTCCATCAGACATTCCCACCAAGCTTTCCAGTCCAGCGACCCTGCCTGTGGATCTGTCAAAGAACCTGGTTGTTAACATGTGCTGCACGTGCGAACTTTGCCTTGACAAAATCCGCCATCTCTCTTTGCACAGAAAGTGGTAACTATGTGTTTTGTGTAGATGGCATGTCCTTACATTCTAACAACGTGTCTTCTCCGGTCCGTGCTCATCGATTCATTCGGTCTGTTGTCCGTCTACTTCTACAGTAAACTCTTCGGCAAAAAGCTATTTCCTGATCAGCAGCAACATACTGTGCCAAGTTCTCTCTCTTGTATTGAAACGGGAAACTTTTTTCCCTTTCTGTCAAAATAAATGACAACTTCATACGATTTATTACTAGACAATGCAAACACCGCTCTTTGTTAATAATATGTTTGTACGTGTACGCATGGGTGTGGGGAGAGTGGGAGGGAGGGGAAAGAGAAAGAAAGGGAGCAGGTGTGCAATTACGTGTCTGTCTTACCTATGTTCGAGTTATCTAGCAACATGAACTGGATTGTGTTATGCTTTCATGGTAATGGATACCATCAATAGGCGATGATGCGAAAGCGTAGGTTATTATCTTCACCCACAGTCACAAATCACATTATTTACTGGTCTCCCAGGGAGATTCAACAGAGGTTGTACAAACCGATGCCGTCCCGCGGACACCGCCACAGAAAACTATTCTTGTGATCAGTATACGGGTACATCAAACACGATCACAGTCCATCCCAAGCACAGTCACTCCTGTAATTACAGGATGTTGTCTTTCAGAATCATGTTAGCTGTTTGGGGTGACGCTCTTATTTGCTGACATGGTTCCAGGAGTAGGATGAATGTTTTCTGCCTAAACGGGATTGTCATGCTCGAAGCGAACTGGTAATGATTTTGCATGTATCTGTCCCTCCCCCACCCTGTGTGTGTGTGTGTGTGTGTGTGTGTGTGTGTGTGTGTGTTTGCATACTTGTGTGTACGTCTACAGTTGGGTTGAAAGATGGGCAGAAATGTCTATAAACGTGTTTGTCTCATTTCCTCCCCCCCCCCCCCCTCTCTCTCTCTCTCCCAATCCAGCCCATTCCTGCACCTTCTCTACCTCCCCTCTACCCTCACTCACATTTCTTGTATCATTTCATCTACTGCCTTGTTTATCTCATTATGTCATTTCCCCCGGTCTCTCTGTGTTACTCATCCACCATCCATCTCTTCAATCACAATCTATATGTGGAATGACAACAAGGAGGGCGATTCAGCAATGAGCGCGTACACAATAATTTTTTGGTTCAAGAGTTTAGGATCAGAACTGACAGAGCGAGACAGAACAGGTTGGGTGAGGATAGAGAAGGGTGAATGAAGAGAGAGGGATCAGTGCCAGTGTGGGAGACAGCGAGTTATTGAGGAAGAATCAAGGCACTGGATGAGAAATAAGTGTAGGGAGAGACAGAGGGTGGGAGACGTCAGAGTCTGTATGCATATATGAGACAGAGCTAGAAAGACAGCGGGGAAAACAAAAGAGAGAACTGGGGAGACAGAGTGAACGACCTGGGGAGAAAGAAATCTTTAGACAGACGTACAGATACGCAGTCAGGCAGGCAGGCAGTCAGTCGGTCCGGCAGACAGAGAACACAACCTGTCGGTCCCAAAGGTGGCATTCTTCATACCCAGTTAACTCCGCGTGTTGATAGAGCAGTCTGGCCTGTAGAATTGAGGTCAGAAGTGTGATGTCCACAGGCTGTATCAGACATCAGCTCCACTCACAAACCACAAGGCGAATCTTCAGGTCCCACCCTTCTCCTCTATCCCCCCTTCATCCCTGGAGATAAAGAGGGTTGTCTCCATGCTTTGTGTGTGTGTGTGTGTGTGTGTGTGTGTGTGTGCTCTCACAAGAGCATAAAGATATCCATATTTGGAATATATTATAAATCACACAAGTTGTTGATCTGAACAATTCTTCAAACACTTTTTACCATTTCCTTGAAAACGCCTTCATCTGACTTCAGATGATCAAACACATGTATATATAATGTTCACAGACTTTTAGATTTGTTGGTTGAAATCTTCAGTGGCCTAGTTTATCCTAAGCAAGTAAAATAGGCTACACATCTAAGAGCATGATTAAATAATGCCTTTTGAAGGTTTTACATGTTTGTAGTAGGTAAACAACTTCCTCTTGAGTTGATGCCATAAGTAAAATCAAATACTTTGATTTCGGAGATCGATGCGGAATACTGAGAGAGAGAGAGAGAGAGAGAGAGAGAGAGAGAGAGAGAGAGAGAGAGAGAGCAAGAACAAGAACAAGAAAAAGAACAAGAAGAACAAAAATCTTAATCTCAATGCCTCCGGCCCCAAGAAAGACGCATTGCAATTTAATTCAAAATTTCTTCATTGCTGTCAACGAGTTCCTGTCGTATCTTCAGGGCGTTGAATATATAAACACAGGGTTACGAATACTGTAAACTGAACCATTCTTCAGCAAGTGAACATACCATTGACCTTCAGAGTTCAGATGTTTTTGCCTTAAGTTATTGTAGAGATCACAACTGTTTATGAAATGATTTTCATCTTCGACCACGTAATAACGTTTACACGCGTAATTCGATTTACATTTGAATGTTCTCCTGGAAAATGATCCATGTATTGGGGGCAAACCAAGCCGAAATTTTATCAAGCAGTCTCAAAAACACTTTTTATCCACAAAGTCAAAATATTGCTCACATTCAAAACTGTTTTTGAAGAGAGAGAGAGAGAGGGAGAGAGAGAGAGAGAGAGAGAGAGAGACAGACAGACAGACAGACAGACAGATATAGAGACAGAAAGACAGAGAAAGAGAGAGACAGAGATAGAGAGAGAGAGACAGAGACAGAGAGAGGCAGAGAGAGGTATGAGTGAAGAAAATTAACCAAATATGTAAGCTGGATCATAAGTATCATTTCACGTACGCTTAATCCCAAGGTGAAATTTTTTTTAAAAGAATCCAGACCGTTTTTTGTATTAATTTCTATCATACTCTAAGGACAGATGGCTACGGTCTGAATGGAAAGAAGCTCTGAGGGCAATATCACCAACTCCTGGAAGCTGTCACAATGAGGTCCTATCTGTCAGTTTCAATCAGCGGGTGGTAAAATTGTTTCTGGTGACGCCGACATCTCCGACCCTGACCACGTCGGCGGTAATGTCTGGTCAGGGCACCGGAAATCAGTCAGGATTGGGTCAAAGCACTGTGTCCACTGTTTCAATGAATGAAATCAGCCTGTTGCCTTCTAGATATCTTGTTCCTCGGATTTCCTGCTCTGATCATAGTGTTTGTTCCTTATATAGACTGATAATAATGGAGATATTTCTAGTATTCGTTTGCGTGAACGAGAAGTCTGTGTGCCCTAAGAGAGTTTTGAAGTCTAAATGAACTAAATCAGTTACCGGTATTGTCTTCCACAAATCTCCATTGTTCCGTGGGACATTCGCAGATCTTCTAAACTTAAAAGATACGTTGATATAAGTAGCTGCGTCTATCAACATTCCTAACCGTAGACAATAAATAAAATTTGAACGGTTTATTTTAAATTCTTCAATTAATGATACACAAAGGCAACGGTTTGAAACTACCTGAAATAAAATGCGTTGTATCTCAATTCTACTTCGTGCCAATACAACACCACGATTGCTTGAATTTTCTTGACATCAACACAGTTTATGCTCTTTCTATCATATGAAACAATTAATACCAAGAACGAACTATTCAATCAACTGGGGACGTGTGCAGAATGAGAAAAAGAACAAAGTGGTCAAATTACATGTAAGTGCTAAGCAAACCATTTTCAGTCAACATCAGTTATTGCCTGAAAGTAAACAAAGACCTTTCTGCCTACAAGCAGTTCACAATTATCATCCACACTGAACACTGACTAGAACCATCTTTCCTATCATAATGTCGAAACCACAAGGCTCTTCACAAGCCAGCGGGTTTAATCAGGAACTCGTCTTTTGATCACACGTGCACATCAAATCAGTTTCCTTTGGCCCTAATCATAAGATGAAGCACGTCACAGCAACTCTGAACAGAGATGGAATCATTCGCTGCCATGGTTCTGAATATGAACACAACAACAACAACAACAAAAGTCTCTTGCTGTTCTGGTTACTACAAGCACATGAGAAGAGATGATCGATGAAGCATTGGTCAGGGTGTTCATCAAAGCCAATGCGATCTCATTTGTTGACTCGCGTGGTAATGCATGCTGAACTCCAAAGACCTTCACGTCTTCCAAGCCAATAAAGTCACCCTCTGTGACAGACAGGGTCAGTGGATATAGAATAATGGACGGAGTCACACCGAAATTGAATCGCGACCACCTTTGCACATCAATCCTCAATACTAATGACTTGTGCAAAGGCAGTGATAAGAGGATGCTATGGAGATGTTATCCATCTCGGACTGTGTGGACGGTGAGCACATGAACTTGCTTTTCTTCACATTACGTGCATGAGGGCTAGACTGCCTGACTGAACGTTTACTACTGCACAGTGACAATTCTAACACCACTGACACCTGAACATCCACCACTCTGATTCCAGGACTGTCAGTTGTGTTTATCAAATGCAACTGAATAATCAGATGAACGACAGATTGAGACAAAGCAAGGGACAGTTACACACACACACACACACACACACACACACACACACACACACACACACACACACACACACAGATGGGTAGAGGGGGAGAGAGGGGAAACACAGACAAGGAGACGGGCAGGCATGCATGCAGACAGACAGACAGACTGAAAAATAAAAAGAGAAACAGAGATAAGTACCGTACCCCGAACCACCGTTTCAAACCCAAAGGTAACATTCTTCATATCCAGTGAACTCAGTGTGCCGATGGTGCAGTCTGGCCTTTAGAAATGAAGTCAGCGATGTGGGTTATGGTGTATATAAGCTGCACCAGACCTTGTGAATGTGTGCTACTCTATATAATATAATCAGGTCTTTGGTTTTTCCTTTGGGGTGCAAAATGGGTGAGTAGGTGTGTGTGAGAAGGTGAATGAGAGATAGAAAGGGAACGTGAGTGAAAGAGAGAGTGAATGATTGATTATTTGAAATGAATTAAGTCAGTGATTGGCTCGCCAACTAGAATTCCATTCTCGGGAGCACACGGATGGGCCAGATTCTGCGGGAAGAGTCGACTCCTCAGGCAATATCATCACCTCTGGGAGCTGTCATAAGAAGGCCAGTCTGTCACCGTCTTTCAATTAGCGGGTGGCACAATTGCCTCTGGCGGTGCCAGCATCTCCTACCCTGACCACATCGGCGGTAATAATGGGGCGGGGCACTGGGGAGGAGTCAGGCAAGCGTGCTGCCATGGATGGGACAAGGTCCTGGGAGAGAAGGGGTCACAACAGACCCGCCGGTTTCCTTGTCTGCTTAGCAGTAATGAATCACGTCAACCCCCTCCCAGTCTGAATCTGCCTCCACCTCTATGGCCCAGTGCCATATGGTCTACCAGCCCACTGACAATGATGGGTCTTCCTGGCATCCCCCCTTGTGCCCTGTCTGACTGGAACGTCTGGGTGGTGTGAAGGGAGGTTTTTGTTATTAAAAAAATTATAAGAATTATCTTATATGACAGAGTGGACATCGAGTTGACAGTGTCTTCACACGCAAGAGACTGAAGCCTTTGCACAAGCTGTGCCCACAACTTCTATCAAAAAGTGACAGCTTCACAATCTGCTGTTCCTGAGGAGACTGGATAAGAAGAAATGCCAATTACTGAGTTAAAGAGAGATGCCAATTATAAATAAAATGAGTGCGCATATTTTCTACGGATTTTTCAAACCTAAGATTACCGCTTGACGGTATTTCGAATAATCATAAATTGGTCTTTATGGCACACGAAATCAAGAGAATCATTAATGTGTCTGATAATCACACAGTCAAGCTCATGTATGAATCCGCAACCTTCACTGGTCGGATTGTATCCCCCCCCCCCCCCATCCCCCTTCATCTCATTTTATCCTCTGTACACAGGTGCAACTCCATGTGTAAGTCTCACATATACACACAAAAACCCAGCAAACACACACAAAAAGGACAGATAGATGCTTCATGCATACACGCAAGCAAACACACAATACAGCTGACATGGATGAAAAAACAAAAAGCATTTCGTTCGTTAATATATCGCCAGACTGACAGGCAGAAAATGTATGTATGACGAAGCGAAGAATAGGAATGGAAAAAGCAAAAACGAAATGGAAATCTGACACGTAAATATATTGAAAAAGGAAATGACGAAAAAGAACAAAGGAAAATTGTAATCTTTTCTCAGCAGTTTTTGTGAAATGGAGAAAAATAAAGCAGGGATAGGGAGGGATTTTAAAGGGAAGGAGGCAGACAAATAAACAGAGAATAGCAAAAAGGCATACAGAGAAACAGACGGCGACAAAGAGACAGAAAGACAGACAGACGAACACACATGGATAGAGACAATGGGGTAGAAAGCGTATACTATCAAGATGAGTGGGGTTTTCCCATCTCATAGTCCTCAGCACTCCCACAACTGCGGAAGGAGAACAGATATAAACAGGGCAACTGCCGTCCTCCAAAAGCCAGTGTATAAATTTCCCACATCCATGCCTGCGTTCAAAAGACACAGACCAGCCTTCATTCCCATAAACTCTTAATCAAATGCCAATGAAACAAGCCCTGATAACACTGACTACATAGAGTACTGGGTTTAATCTCTGGAGAATACGTGCGATCCCAAAGGTAGATGAAGCAAACCAGCCCCCAAGGAATCAGAAAGCTGGTAGTAAAATGGGTCTGTCAATCATAACGGACATAATGAATGTATACTGTATGTCAGTAACGCATTTGCCCCATTTACCGAAGTCCAGTAAAGTTTAAACGTAACAAGTTTGCTGTGCTCTGTCTGCTAACAATAACATATAATAACAACCATTCCCTCCATCTTCACCTGTGGATGAATAAAGCAATATTCATCAACCTTATTGACTGATAATGCATTGAACACAAAGAACCAACATTTCCTGAACGCTTGGCTTTAACAACAAATCTGACTATTTTTTTTAAACTGCCTCCCCCCCCCCCCCACTCCCTTCCTTAATGATTGCAGCTAAAAGACAACTTATGTGCAAAACATTATTCATTCTTTTTTTTTTTTTTTTTTGGTTTCATTGTTGAATCTTCACGAAGTAGCAGTGATGGAGTGAAAAAGAAAGACAGACAAACACAGGCAGGACAAACAAAGCCTTGGAGACAGTGTAAGAGAAAGCACCCTCAGCAACATAGCTGGCAATGATGACACACATTTGAGGGATGTATACAAAAAGACTGACAAAACTGGAAGGAACTGGGGCCTGAAAAACTACGTTAACGAAACAATAACGGTAAATCCGTTTCTGAACCATTTTCCATCACTGGCGGTTACTGTCAGAAAACTAATCAATGACCAATCCATTCTGGGACTGTTCATTGTTATCACCCATGCACACACATCCACACCTGACACAGACGTTCTTTCCCGCCCAAAGCAAAGTTTATGTCGCTCAGGAGTCTTCAGTGGGGCAACACGTTTAATCTGAACTTCGTCTTTCAGTGAGTAATTGCAAATCAAATCATCATTCATCTCGAGCACCAAATCCTTATGCATGTGAAGCCAGCAACTGAAGCGATTTGGATGAATGGAATAATTTGCAGGCTCCGTTCTGTACTTTGAGGATAAACCATGTTGGTCTTGTGCCTTCGTTACAGATAAACCCTCAGGCGATCCAACGTTGAGGAGGATCTCGAAGCCAATCTAATCCTGTCTAAACCAATCTGTCTCGGCCACCTTCTGCGATGGATGAGGGGTTAGTGCACATAGGACCGATGGCAGTCTCCCCTAAAATTGAATTACTCAGCAATCACCCCTTAGACGGCAATATTGGTGACCCATGCAAAAGCAATGATGGGAATGATGTTATCGTCTTTATTTATCCGTACACTTTTCACAACAAGTTCATTTTGTATTTCATACAATTTTGTTTTCCTTCCAGAAACCAGATTCGAGCACAGAGCAAGAAAACTACATTTCAAAACATCCCTAATTCATCAGACATCATTCGTGCTCGTGCAACGGGTTGATGAAGGTAGGTGGGAAGGTCGAACCTTGCAACAGTCCTTAAGTAACAGTATTCTTATTATTTTTATCTGATAGCACTAGTGCTTGTGCAACAGGCTGAGAATAATCACGAAGAAAGTTATTAATCTTAATGGCATTTTAGAAACGTTTCCATGGGCTCATCTGTAGAATTCACTTTTAATGTAAAATATGACAAAATAATTGTGTGTGTGTGTGTGTGTGTGTGTGTGTGTGTGTGTGTGTGTGTGTGTGTGCGCGCGTGCTCGCGCGTATGTATGTATGTAGGTGTGCGTGTGCATGCGCGTGTGCATTCGTGCGCGCGCACGCGCGCGCGTAAGTATGTGTATGCATGTGTGTGTGATCCATGCTCATCACTGCTATATATTTTCACCTGGTTGTCAGCCCAATGCTTTAAAAGGCAAAATGTCTATCTTTTGAACTGAATCACAGCAAAGCTCCGTCACAATCGTGTGATTTGCGTTGGCCAATAGAACAGAAAAAAAGCCATCTCAAAAGTTTTAAACGATTTGGTAAAGTTAATAAAAACTGATGCGTCACATTAAAAATTGATATTTCCTGACTGTTCCAGTTTCAATAACGTTTTTAACCATCAGTCGTAAAATATGCTTGATGCTGACACTTGCTGACGCAAATGTTCGCAAAAATCTAGATTTTCTAATCAGTCCAGCTCCTCACTGCACGCCTCCCCTTTATCTAGTTACTCGAACACAAACAGCACTAAATTACGCATTATACACCCTTTTCTGTCTTCTTCCCTCGCCTTGGTACCAGTCCCAGTCGACTATGCTGGCAGCAGTTTATGAGGGAAACCGACCTCCATAAATAAAAAAAGAGACTCCACACATCTTCTCATCTCGGCAAAACACCCTCTACCTCCAAACTTCGTTCAGCTTCATCCGTTTCAAATCCCATTATTTCGCGATGAATCCTTCGTGGTCGGTATTTCCTGCCCCTCCGTCCTCAGTCCCTGCCCAGCAAAGTGTGGTGTTCATTCTGGTCTCCTACGTCAGACAGTCCCATCATTTCTGGCATTCCGGGCCAGTGTGTCTGCGCGTGAACCTGTGCCACAACGAGGTCGTTAGCATGTGCGGCACGTGCCAACCTCTGTCTTGACAAACTCCGTGGTTTTTTCTTTGCTCCACCACCGGTAACTTTGCGGTATGTGTAGTCTCCATGTCCTTGCATTCTAACAAGTTGTCTTCTCCATTCCATAGTCGTCAACCCAACAAGTCCATTATTCTAAGTGTTTCCGTTGTAATTCTACTGTAAACGCCTATATATATATATATATATATATACTTGTATATATATATACTTGTATATATATATATATATATATATATATATATACTTGTATATATATATACTTGTATATATATATATATATATATATCTATATAATGATTAGCATCAGCATACTTTGACATTTGTCTTCAAATGTTAAAAGTTGAAACGCAATTTCGTTTAACTGAAATAAAATTGAAATAAAATTTGTAGAACAACTAAGTTTGTTACCCTTGTGAAGCAAGAGAGAGAGAGAGAGAGAGAGAGAGAGAGAGAGAGAGAGGCGATTGTGTGAATTTCTTAATCAGTTTGAAACAATACGTTTGACTACATCAACTGGACTCTGTTTTCACGGTTATGATCATGATCTCATGGATTACCATAAGTATCGCCTCATCTTGCTGAAGATCTCAACTTTTGGGAAGAGGACAGTAGGAAGACTACATTCTGGAACTTTTTTTTCTGCCATTACATTTTTTGGATTACAGACACAGCTCCGAACAGGATCCAAAGAAGCTCTCAGGAAAATAGCATCCACTCCTGGAAGCTGTCACGATGAGGTCCCATCTGTCAGTGCTTCAATTAGCGGGTGGTGATACTGTTGCTGGTGACACCGACATCTACCCGGACTATGTCGGTGATGATGTCGGGGACAGGGCACCGGTAAGGAGTCAAGCCAGCATGCTGCCATAGATAGTGAAGGGCCAGGAAGAGACAGGTCACACTGTCTGATGGAGGAGACCAGAATTAACTCCACTGTTTCAGTTTCTAATGAATCAAATTGGATTGGCCAGTTGTCTTCTTCATAATCTTGTCGAACATTTCCATGGCATATGGATTTTTTTCCCAAGCAGTCTACATACGATGACAGAAGTATTCTCAGGGTTCATTTTTGCACGCTGAGAAAAGGTTTCCTTACTGAATCAAACCAGGTGGCGGAAACATCATCCACAATACAATGCTTTCACATGAAGCAGACGTACTCTTCTCAGTTTTCTATTCACATTTTCTATTGCCAGATGAGATGTGAATGCAAATCGGTGAACACTTGCAACTTTCTGCAGCAAACAGAAAGAAGGAAATTGCATAGAATATTTCATATGCTTCAATAAACAAGACCATAAGGTGACTACTTAACATAGCTTGAATTGACTTGAAAGAAATATTGTTACTTTTGTCATAAGAAACAAAGAATAACAAGAACTATTCTATCAATGACAAAACGTCCACAAAAAGAAAACAAAGTGGAACTATGAAAATACCAAAAGAATTAAAACCGTAGTCAAATTAGAGTCGGATACTGTTTGAACCACTTTAAAATATCATTAATTGCCTGAACAGCCATCAATGACCTTTCTTTTCTATCTTCTTTTTGTTTAGCAGTTCAGCTTTATCAACCACATCAATCCACTGAGTATTGGCAAAATGTCTTTCATGATACAATACTCTTCACAAACCAATAGGTTAAATCAGGAATTCGTCTTTTGATCACAGTGCGCATCAAACCAGTTTCGTTGACCTCAAAGCATCTATCCTTTGACAGCGAAGAAAGTCACTGCAACACTACAGAAAAGATGGAATTCCGCTGCCATGGTTCTGAACAAGAACGCGAAGAACGCAAGAACTCTTTCGCAATTGGGACGATGGATGACGCACTGGTCAGGGTGTTCAAAGCCGACCTGATCCTACTTGTAGGGTGCCTGGTGATGCAGGCTGAACCCCAAAGACCTGCAGGTCCTCCAAGCCTATAAAGCCACCCTCTGCGACTGATAGGGGTCAGAGCACATAGGATGACAGGCGAAGTCTCGCTGAAATTGCATTCCGACCACCTTCACACAACAACAGTCTGCAATACTGACGACCAGTATGCAGAGGCGGTGATGAGATGATTCTATGGAGACGATGTCCATCGATAAATGTATGGATCTAAAAGAACTTGGTTTGTTTCACAACATGTGCAACAGGCTAGACTGTTGTAGAAAAAAATGATCTTTTATCACCGCACAACAATGTTAAAACCGCATAAACAACTACACACCCACTGCGCAGATTCCCGCTTTGGGCAATGCTGTACTGTCAATGCAATCACAAGAAGAAAACTTCACCACCTCGAATTTTCATACGAAACACAATTACCATGTTCCGTCTGCTCACGTGCCGATGTGATGACAGTTGCAGTGGAATATAACCATTCACTTAAAAGAAGGCCTTGTTGCAATCTAAGTTCAGGGGCCTTTCTTTTACGCCAGTGCTTTTGTATGGTCACTTTTGTACAACTCGATAAAAAATAAAAAAAAAAATCAGAGGAGGAATGAATGTTGGACGGTGACCTTTTACATTTTTGGCTGACTTATCTAAAGTGGAACACGTTCAAGTAATTTCAGCAGATCAAGTACGTGATGATGGAACAATCGCTCATTATGTGTGTCACCTGTCTTGAAATCTGAAAACAAATGAAAGTATTTCATGTTTGTATTGTGTACATGAACAGCACGTCCACATGTGAATACAGGCTCTCCTCCGTTTCCCTAGAAACATTACTGCTTCAAAAAGCACCACATTCCGGGATTATCAAGATTCCATATTACGTTACCAGCTCAACAAAATGCCATCCTCTTCGAAACATCACTTATTTAATTCCAACCACATCACGTCAATCGGAATCTGATTATTTGGTGGTGATTTTGGTCGGTATAGCTTACCCACCGGGCCTTTCTGCCCTGCAAGGGGTGGATTTAACTCTGGTCTACTCAATCAGACATTCCCATTATCACAAGCACTCAAGGCCAGTGTGCCTGTGTTTGGACACGTCCCGCAACGAGGTCGTTAGCATGTGCAGCACGTGCGAGAAGTCTCTCTTCATAGACTTCCCCATCATCCCCGGCTGAGTTCTTTGCAGTTTTTGTGGCTTGCGTGTCTGTGAATATTAATGAATTGTCTTCTCTGTTGTGTGTCTAATAATCCACTCAGACCAATCAGACCATTTTACTTCTGACACGAGTAGTTCTAAATCATCGTCATGGGTATGTCATTTTAACCCTTAATGTGTCAATAAAACTGAAAGAATAAACACATTTCCTTGTCATAAAACATGCGGGTTTATATATATCTTTACTGAATGATGACAATAACCGAAAAGAAAGAGGGGAAAAACGAGAGAAAGAGAGACAGAGACAGAGAGAGACAGAGGAAGAAAGAGAGAGAGAAGAGAGAGAGAGAGGGGAGAGAGAGAGAGAGAGAGAAGGGTATCCAAAATGATAATTCAATCCAAAAGGTAACATCCTTCATAGCCCGTAGAATTGAGGTCAGCGATGTGGGCTATGGCGGAGACAGGTCGCATCAGACCTTGTGAATGAGTGTTGCTCCACATATCATGTTTTCATTTGCTCCCCTTGTTCCCAAAATAGATGAGGATCAATGTCGAATTGGAGTGCTGGAATGTATATGAGATATATAGATAGGCAGATATATGGAGAGAGAGAGAGAGTGTTTGTGTGTCTGGACCCTGTGTGTGTGTGTGTGTGTGTGTTTGTGTGTGTGTGTGTGTGTGTGTGAGTAAATAGTTTTATTGGATTTTCTTCAATGAGGTCAAGCGGAATTTGCACATGCTTTCTTTTACAGCCTGCCCTCAGGGCAAAGAAGAAATGACGATATAAACTGTCATGACATGAAGAAAAGACGAATGCGATTACTGAAACAACAGGGTGCACACCAAACATATACACATGCATTCATGCATAACCATATAGACATCCCTGATAATCAAACTCATGATACGTGCATAAACACACACATCTATCTATCTATATATATATATATATCTATATACATATATACATACATATATCTCTATATACATATATACAATATATATGCAGTGTACAGTACAAAATCTATAAGTAGAAAAAAAATTGACTAAAATAATCAGAGAGAGAGAGAGAGAGAGAGAGAGAGAGAGCAATTGCTTTAAATGAAATCAAAATCTCTCAATGGCAGGCAACTTCACATGACAGTGAATGTCCACACAATGGGCTCTCAACACTCAACGCCTTGCTGCAGCATTAATCTAAAAAAGACGCAGATCAATGGTCTCCTGACAGCGACAGACAAATGCTCGAACTGAACCTGGAGCGTCTGGCTAGACGATTCACTCCGTACGTGTTAAAATGCAAAACACTGCACATCAATGGAATATTCCCCCAGTAAGAGCACCCAGGAGCAGCCTAATCTAGGAATCCAGAAATTAGTATCCCTCTGCTGTCCTGATCACCTCGATCCCTGACATGAAGAGTTCTTTAGACAGCCTGTAGAACCGAACAACTTCTGTTAATGTCAGCCCACTCTGGGGAATACACTGGAAAGAGATCCGACTCCTCAGTCAGTATCATCGACTCTGGGGAGCTGTCACAAGAAGGCCTGTCTGTCCCCGTCTTTCAATTAGCGGGTGGCACAATTGCCTCTGGCGGTGCCAGCATCTCCTACCCTGACCACATCGGCGGTAATAATGGGACGGGGCACTGGGGAGGAGTCAGGCAAGCGTGCTGCCATGGATGGGGCAAGGTCCTGGGAGAGAAGGGGTCACAACAGACCCGTCAAGCGCTTTGTCCATCCAGGTTTTAATGAATCAAATCAGCTTCCCCCTTCTCGATCGTCCTTTCTCACTGGTCTGTGGCATATGTTTCACCAGACCACTTAACAATGATACCAGTCTTCTGGCAAAGGTCTCACTTGTCTGGATGTTGTACAGCGAAGGGCTTTAATGAGTTATATCCGGTGATTGGACATTTGTATCAGACAAAGGACCTTAAGGTTATCTTGGTTCCAGTCACCGACTGGTTGCATAAAATGGTTTTCTACAAGTTCATTAATAAGTCGACAACACATTATTGCATGCCTGAAAAATGTATCAACTATATTTTTTTTCACCCGCACAGCAGGAACACACCTTTCTTGAAATTCGTCAGAACACTCTGTGGATAATTACAAATTTAAGACCCTCGTCGATACATAGCAAAGCTTTCATTTTATGACAATCTCTATCTCCTTTAATAACATTGAATCTACGTGTAATTGAAAAAAGGTCTCTCACTCTCTGCCCTCTCTCTCGTCATTATCATTATGAAGGGCTATAGCCTATTCATAATCATAGTACCTGTTTCCGTATTCTTCTCTCTCTCTCTCTCTCCCCTCTCTTTCTCAAACACGTGCGAAAAATATATCAAGACAATGAAGTTTCTCTCCATAACAAAACTAGCCCAAGGACACAAGTCCACTAACATTATGGATGAACTGCTTTCTAGTTCATTTCACTAGTCTCTTGAAATAGAGACTGAAAAACAGAACAGGCAAAACGTTTGCTGAACTGTTTTCATTCAATGCCAGTTGCAACTAAAAACCAACGAATGACGTCTCCAGCCAGTAACACAGAAGTTCCCTCTCAGCCCCTAACAAAATTTACGCCGGGAAGATTCTCAAAACGCAGCAGTTTAATGTGAATTCGGTCTCTGGGTTGGAGGTGTAAACCAGGTCAGTGTCGTTAAGACCGTCCGTCTCATCATTTAAAGAGGGGGCACGCTGATGCAGAAAGGAAGGTGGGATAGTTCTCTGTCCCAGTTGTGGATAATGAGGAGAAAATGTCTTGGCACTGGACCCAGGCTGCGGGGAAAGGAAGAGGAGGCGATCACGCGTTGATCAAGACATTCAAAGCCAACCCGATTCTCCTTGTCGACACCCATGGTGATGCAGACACAGCCCGAAAGACCTTCACGTCCTCTGGGCTGTCCAGGCCACCCCCTGTGACAGACGAGGGGTCAGTGCACTGATGATAACAGTCCCCCTTAATACTGAATTCCCCGCTGTCACCTCACCTTACACCACAATACTGATGACCTATACAGAGGCAGTTATTAGAATTATTTAACGAGATCTTATTCGCTCACAGATTTCCGTGAATATTCTTTCGTGCCCATAATATAGTTTTGTCTCTCAAACTGGACACATACGCCGTCAAAAGGAACCTTCTTTCCGAAACATTCCAGTTTCATCAGACGACAACCGAGGTCTTCGCAACGGCTTGGAGAAACCACGGGAGAGGCATGTCATGACACTGAAATTTACGGCTCTAGTCCCCGCACGTGTCTGCCTCTTCCAAGTGGTGTTCAGAGAACTAAACGTTTCAAACACTCACGCTGGTCAGTGTTAGTCACTGTTATTAAAGGCATAATTTATCGTGAGAGAGAGAGAGAGAGAGAGAGAGAGAGAGAAGGACGGCGAGGGAGGGAGGAAAATCTTCACTTGTGTTATTTTGATCAAATACGACTCTCCGGTAAATCTGTCAGTAACATTAACTTAAAGTGTGTACAGAATAATGTAAAACAAAATAACGTGTAAGGAAAGAAGCAGAGACCTAAATACTAAATCGTAAAACCATGCGAAACGCATTTTTGAAACGCCTGCACCCAGTGCATAAAACCAAGCCAGCAATCAATACGTGTTCTATCCAGGAGTAGACGTATTCAGCATGACGCTGATGTTTTTTTTGTTGTTGTTGTTGTTGTTTTTAATCACGCACAAAACAATGTTTACATCATCAAGGATTCTTAGAGCTCAGCAGTTTAATACAAACTTCCGTCTTTCTGACGGAGGTGCAAATCAAATCAGTATCGATAAGTTTCTGCTTTTGACGGTGAAGCGGGTTATTGAAGCAGCAGGGAAAGACGCACGAGTTCGGTGCCCCTATTCTGGACAAGGATTATAACATGTTTCTGCACGGGACCCACAGTACAGAAAGAGAAAGAGGAAAGGACACTTCTTCTTCTTCGTTCGAGGGCTGCAATTCCCACGTTCACTCGTATGTACACGAGTGGGCTTTTACGTGTTTGACCGTTTTTACCCCGCCATGTAGGCAGCCATACTCCGTTTTTCGGGGTGTGCATGCTGGGTATGTTCTTGTTTCCATAACCCACCGAATACACTGACATGGATTACAGGATCTTTAACGTGCGTATTTGATCTGCTTGCGTATACAAACGAAGGGGGTTCAGGTACAAGCAAGTCTGCATATATGTTGACCTGGGAGATGGGAACAAATCTCCACCCTTTACCCACCAGGCGCCGTTACCTGAGATTCGAACTCGGGACCCTCAGACTGAAAGTCCAACGCCTTGACCACTCGGTTATTGGCCCGTCGTGGTAAGGACACGATCAAGCGTTGATCAGGACGTTAAAAGCCAATTTGATTCTCCTCGTCGACACCCATGGTGATGCAGACAGCCCCAAAGACCTTCATGTCATCTGCTGTCAGGGCCACCCTTTGTGACAGGTAAGTTCCTGCTTTCACAACAATTCAGCCCACAGTACTGATGACATATACAGAAGCAGCGAATGGAATGGCTTACAGTCTTATCCATTCCTGCATTTTACTCCACTCATTACATTGTTTTTTTTGGTTTCGTTCCATACTTTTCTTCGAAATTGGACCCACGCACTCTGAAAAGAAACCGTTTTTTCAGAAAATTGTGCTTTTGCGTGCAACAGCTGCGGCCCCATGCTCCTCAAGCAATACATGAAGTGCAACAGCAGGAAGAAAAAAGCAATGGAGGGGCATCATCAAGGCCCTTAGAGGAACGAAGCACAGGTCTTTGTCTAGGAATTGGTGTGCCAGGAAGCTAGTGTGGTTGTATGTTGTTGAACTGTATTAAGGTTAATTTCTTTTTACTTGACCACAGTTAACAAAATGCATGTGTGAGGGCGTACTAAGAGGGATACACATCAACATTTTGAAACTTCCTCCACTCCCACCAACCCCCGTTTTGTTTTAAATATTTTGTTCTTAATTAGTTATTGATAAACTATACGACAAGTTTCATGCAAACCTTTCCAAACCAGCACATTTCCCTCAATCCTGAAGCCTCAACCCCCCTCTCTATCCACCAAGCACAGTCGGATCCCACCTTTGCGTTATTTCACTATGGTCATACTATCCCTCGGCTTTCAATCCCTACCCCGCAAAGTGTGGAGTTAATTCTGGTCTACTCCAACAGATATTCTCATAATCCCAAGCGTTCCAGGCCAGTGTGCCTGCGCCTGAACCTATCCCATAATGAGGTTGTGGGCATGCGTGGCAGTAGTACATAGTCATCTCATAAATTCGTTAATCTCTCTCAACCTGCCTTCAGCAGCTCTTTACATTCTGTACAGTTACTGCGTTCATGCATCCAGTGACTTGTATTCTGTGTTCAGTGTCCGCAGACCAATTCAGCCCCTGCAGACATTAACCATTTTTGTTTCCTACAAGAAGTCTTTTGTTTCAAAATCAAGAAGTACACTCTGTGCCACTCCTTCAATTTGATCAAATCAGACTGAAATGTCCGTGCCTTTGACCATTTGCTGCTGAATCAAGTGACTGAAACATCAAGGACGTATACAATAATTCGCTGCAGCGATTCTAGACAATGTCTTGGCACTGAGCCTATGGTTCAAGTTACTGAGGAGACGATCTACTTCTGACCAGGACGTTCAAAACCAATCTGATCCTCCTGGTTGACTCCTGTTGTAATGCAGACAGCCCCAAAGACCCTCACGTCCTCTGGGCTGTCCGGACCACTCTCTGGGGTCAGGCACTCGGGACTGCGGACGATGTCATTACAATTTTAATTTCAGTTGTCACTACATTTCATCATGAGATATTCCTGAACATTTTCTTTCGTGTCCTTGTTATATCGTTTTCCTCCAAACTGGACACGGGCATCTGCTTTCGAGAACATTCCAATTTCACTAAATACCGATTGTGTTAATTCCCTTTCTCTTAACTTTCTTCCTTTCCCTATCTGAATTTCCCCGAAAATCTGTTACAGTTTCAATTTGAACCAAAAACCGTTTTCATGAATAATGAAAACTCCAGCACATCTCTCCATTATAGAAATCTTCCTCAATCCTTATTAACTTCAACTTCACGGAGTCCATCTGAATATCATTATCAGACGGTGTTTCTTTTTTAGCTTGATGCTTCCTTCCCCTTGACCTTTATAACCCTGGCCCAGCCAAGTCAGGAGTCAGTTGTGGTGTGCTCCAGGCCAGTGTGCTCGCACGTGGACCTGTTTCACGAGGTCGTCAGCATGTGAGGCACGTGCCAGAGGCTCTCCTTGCAAACTCTGCCGTCGTTCTTGCCGCACCGTCGGAAACTCCTTACATTCTTGGCGGCTTGCATGGCTGTGCATTCAAATGACGTGCCACCTTCACTGGCTGAATTGTTCATTATTATCTATTTATCTCATTCGTCTGTGTTCAATAACAAAATGCATATGTGTGTGACAATAAATGATTAAATGAATGTGTATTCGTGTGTGTGTTTGTGTGTATGTATGTGTGTGTGTGTGTGGAGGAGGGGTGGGTGTCAACGTGTGTGCGTGTGCATGTGTGTGTTTACATGCATGCATCATCCATGTTTTATCGGACTTCGTTTCATATTTATTTATTTGTTCCGATTCTTTATTCCATTTTTTTGTTTGCCCCAGGAATAAGATGAACATTCGGCATTCAAAGATATATCATTAGTGAAGCGGACAGACAAAGCTCGAGTTACCCAGTCTATCCATCACCAACTATCTGTCCCAATCAGTCGTCTAAATTCTCACTGGGAGTTTCACTACGCGTTACCCAAACCAGAGCCTGGGCAAAACAATGGATCCATACAGATATGACAAACACGTGTCTTCTGATCAGTGCAAGAGTAATGACTATGGCACTAATCAATTTGTAGAATCATGTATCGATCATGTTGGTCTGATCTGAGATTTCAGTGGTAACGACTGTAGACCTAATTAATATACATCCCTCCTTTCTCAGTGTGTGTGTGTGTGTGTGTGTGTGTGTGTGCGTGCGTGCGTGCGTGTGTGTGTATGTGCGTGTGTTTATGTGTATTTGTGTGTGCATTGGTGTGTGTGTTGTATGTGTGTGTGTATAGGTGTGCCTCTCTCTTTCTCTCTCTGTGATCACGCATGAGGAGAAAGATTCAGGAGAGAGAAAGAGAAGAGAAGTGGGAAGGAAAGAGTGTGTGAGACAGAGACAGGGAGAAAGAGGGAAGAAAGAAACGAAACAAAACTGTATATTTCATTTCATCATCGGAATGAGATAAACAGCTTTTTCCTTCAAGACATGATGTAAAACAGGAGAATTCGTATAAACACATAGAGAGAAGAAAGAGACTGACTGACAGACAGAGAAAAAGACAGAGACATAGAGAAAAAAAGGGGAGAGAGAGATATATATATATATCGATATCGATATCGATGTTTTATTCAGATTAAGGCCAAAGCCCCTTACTGAAGGGGGTCATACAAGAAAATAATTAAAGGAAAATGACTTGACACGATAAACCAACATCACAAATCAACCAAAAGTAGCTAATACAATACTCAACAACATTCACAAAATAACAATTCGAAGTCTCTTCAATGCCTCATATAAATACATGGCCACGTTTTGTTGGTAAGCTCATGTTTTGACGACATGAGCAGATTAAATCTAAAAGCACAGGGATCTTTATAATATTTAGGTTGAATTAATCTTTGTCTGAGGTCACTCAAAGCAGGGCAACATAGCAAAAAATGCAATTCATCTTCCCTACCCAGGTTGCACAATCGACACATATATACATATTCATTCCTACTACAGTATCTGAAACTGTGAACAGCTATATTTGAAACACCAAATCTAAATTTTGCCAGTGCACTTTTTACATATCTGTTTATTTCCATCCCAATATATGGTTCAGGCCCCTGCGATGTTTTAAAGATTCTAATCTGTGCAAATCTATCGCTAGTTTCCATATGGTCATGCCAATCTTGCCACCTACAATCAACTATTCGCTGTCTAAAACACTTTATAAAACCTGCAATATCTTCAACACCCTGATTATCCCACACAAAAGAATAACCATAAGAATTTAAGCACTGACGAACACACGTTGCCCATGTTTTTTTTGCCATTATTATCTAAGGAATACAACATCCGATAAGCTTTGAACGGTAGCCTGTTTTCGTTCATTCTTGTAAGTTTCAACCAATACTTCATGCATTTAATGTACGAGTTTAAATAAATTAGATATCTCCCTAGCTCCCCATACACAAGATCATTTGGCGTTCGAATGTCCACATTCAAAAAACGTTTCATTGCAAACAAGTGTACTTTTTCTATTTGTTCACTCTTTTCCAGGGCCCATATTTCTGCACCATACTGCAGTATTGGCTGACTTGAGCATCAAATAACCTGACAAAAATACCAAACGAATTACAATCAAGCTTATACAAGATGTGAAGTATCCGAATAACTGCTTTCTTTGCTTTATTTGCTATATCTTGACACGCGAAACTGAAACTAAGTTTTGTAGAAAAATAAGAGAGAGAGAGAGAGAGAGAGAGAGAGAGAGAGAGAGAGAGAGAGAGAGAGAACTGAAATCAGAACAGTTCAGTACACACGCACTAAACACACAGTGCCCGTACAGAACCCCCGCCCCCACCCAAACTCTTTGGTATTTCCAAACACAATATTTTCTTCAAAGTACACAACGCACCCATCACAACATCAACTGTGCACTAAAGTGCATTGAACTCTTGTGGGAACGGCGACGGTTTTCAACTCACGTGATACTATGCCTAACATTTAATGCAGTTGGAGAAAACAATGACTGTGAACAGAAGTGGGAGGAGAAGAACCAGACTGAAGAATGAAAAAACAACAACATCAAAACAAAACAAAAACAACTGGCATGAAACGGAAAACGGAAAACACCCCATGTGCTGTGAATTACAGCAATACAAAATGAAATCGGTCAATGCTTAAAATCACCATTTACCACCGGCTTTTCAGGATAAACATTAAATGCGTTTGGCCTACCCGCCAGCAAACAAAGCAATGTGTAAATCCAAGAATTCAATTTACTGTGAAAAAAAGAGATTATCATCGTTTAGGTGGGTTTCCGTCACCATTATCCCCTTCTCCCTCAACCTCAATCTTCACAGGCATCCACATTTTGCATGACCAGTTTACCCAATTTGGTTTACCTAAAGGACTTTTTTTTCTCCAGCCCTCTTCTCTGTTTCTCTCACCTTTGCTCTCCTCATAACCTTCTTATGGATTTTCTTATGTCTGGGATAACCAGGGTGTTGAAAACGTTTCATGGTTCATAAAATATTTCAAACAAAGAATTGTTGATTGTAGATGGCAGGACTGACATAACCACATTCAGAGTAGTGACAGATTTGCTGAATATAAGATGTTTAAGTTGACAAATAATGTGGAGCCATACACTGAAATGAAAATGAATAGATATGTGAAATGTGCTTTGACCAAAGTTAGACTTGGTGTATCAGATATTGCCTGCCATCGTTTAAGATACAGTGAAAAAAGAGATGAGAAAATGTTGTGTCGTTTATGCCATCAATCAGAAGAAGATGAAATTCACTTTATGTTTTGTTGTCCTTGTTTACTTGACTTAAGGTTGAAACATATCCAGCCTAAGTTTTATAATAACCCACGCCGCTTTAGATTCAATTTGCTAATGTCATCCAGAAATGAAACTGTATTGTGCAATGTGGCGTTATATATTTACAATGCCTTAAACCGATTGCGTATTGCTATAACTTAGATCATAATATCAACATAGATTGTCAAATAAAACAAGCATCTGAAGTGTAAATGTTAACAATGTGTTTTTGAAAAGTGTTTGTGTGATTGATATAATTGTGACTTACCCCTTTAGTAAGGGGCTTAGGCCTAAATCTGAATAAACAATTTCGTATTCGTATTCTCCTCATAACCCTGCTTCTTCACAAATTGTTTTTGGCATCAATTTACAACAAAAACTGACTTCCGTGAATACCAAAACTACAGGGAAAAAACTGAGCAAACTTCCCCCAACTTCAAAACCTCATTTCACTTCATTTTGCAAACTCCTTGGAAATCCCATTATTTGGTGGTGCTTTCACTGGTCGGCATTTCCCACCCTTCGGCCTTTCTGTCCCTGGCCTGCAAGGTGTGGAGTTAATTATGGCCCACTCTATCAGACAGTCCCATCATCCCAAGCGTTCCAGGCCAGTGTATCTGCGCGTGGACCTGTGCCACAACAAGGTCGTTGGCATGTGTGGCACGTGCGGCAGTGTCTCTTCATAAATTCCGTCATCTCTCTTGCCACGCCGTTGGCAACAAGCTACATTCTGCGTGGCTTGTGTGTTGTAATGATTTGTCTTCTCGATTCCGTACATCCACTTAACTACTTCTCTCAGGGGTAATTCTTTTTCTGACATAAACACTTCTGAATATTGTCTGTCTGTAGATCAACAGTTTTCTTTTTTTTTTTTTTTCTTTTTTTTTTTGCATTCTCTTCCTTTTCAAATTCTTTTTCACACGTATGAATTACAATATGAATAGGTACATACCTGCATACCTACCGACATAAAAACATTCATTGTACTACATTACAATGTATATAAAGGAACTTACTCGGAGATGGTCAAGAAAGTTCATATCTGTGTGTGGTGAATGATGACACAGCCATGACGTCATCAATCTGATGAAATAAAATTCCTAGTTATTTACTAAATGGTTGGCACGCTAATACTATCCCAACAGCAACACAGAATAAATCTGTAGACCTTTACTGCTTACCATCGCATCACCATCATCTTAACTATCGTCAATGTACGTATCATTTATTCATTTATCGCTGCACAAGGCTGTGTGTATTCAATGAAGTACACAACATCAACTGACAGAGGCAATGAAGAAGGAGTTATCATACCCCCGACACCCACACCCCCACTCCCCGCCCAACCTATATGCTCCATATTGAAAGCAGAAGGCATGCAGCCAAGTCATTATTAAAACTCTCCCTGGGAGTGTCAGTTGAGGTTGTTGGATCGATACACGCAAAGAACTATGGGTCCATACCGATATAGCAAAGTCTTTTGATCACTTATGGGGTTAATTAACATGATCATGGTACAAATTAAACACTGTAAAATCTGTTTGTTAACGTGACATATCTCTACTAATCACAAAGGTTGTCTGTTCTCAAATGAGCTTTAATTATTCCAAAGATTGATCATGTTATTTTTTCCTATCTCGGATTTTGGGTGCGTAATGCCTCAGTTGCTATTATTTTACATATTTGTCTGCCCGTCTGTCTCTGCTCATGCGTGTTCTGGACAGATAGCAACCAGGCAAATCCTTCTCAATATTTCGACAACCAACGTTTTTTGTTGTTTCTTCAAACAATACACAGCACAACTGTCACGGCATCATTCGCGCATTGTAATAACACTGTAAAGCACAGCAATGACGATGATTCACAACACACATGGGACTTGAACTGAGCTCTGCTTTTAATCCTGCTGCGGAACGCAATAGACTAACTCGGTGAAACAAACAAATATTCCCCACAAAACAAACAAAAAGTCGAGGAAACCAGACTGATGAAAGCCGATAGAAGAAAATAACAGCGTGGGGCCACCAGTCACAACGGCACACAATCGATAATCTCACTGAATAGCACCATAACGTACCACGGGCTCTGTGGATCAAGCATGTCGACAACTGGCTGTCTCCCTCTCTCAACACACACACACACACACACAGAGCAAAAAATATCATTTACTGTTCTGCATGCCTAACTGCCAACTGACAAATACGTTCAAATCTAATTACTCAATTCACAGTACATAAACATCCAAAGTCATATCATATATATGTTTCTTAATAAAAAAAATAAATCGGTTGAAAAGGATTTTTTTCAACTGCAATTTCCCTTCAGCTTCACGCTATATAAATTCGTCTTTTAAAGTGATGGCAAATCAAAGCAATTCCGATTTCCAATAAGTTGTAATCTTGTAAAACTTGGAGCTAAAAACGCTTTAAATGCAATTGAAATTCCTCATCGTTTATCATCATCTGAAATGTGTAATGTTGTTGAAAGAAATATGCTAAATTCCTTTCTGTCTTTAGAAGTTAACACTTCTGCCTTATTAAATGCTAAAAGAACTGGCAGGGCTGTTAAGAGCATGTCATTTAGGTTATTACTAAATGACCCATACACAAAATATTGTGAAAATATTGAATGCATTTGCAAAGGACGTTTAATGGTAGAGTAAGTTTTAACCCGCTGTTTAGAAATGAAACCGTTTTTTGCCTCCAGAAATTACTGAACACGTGTTACCAGTTTCAAATGTTAATATTTAAAAAAAAAGTTATACATTTCAAAATGTTCTTTATTAAAGTTAGCTAGTTATGTGGTAAATACTTCGGTTGGTCGTTTATTGTAGGTGCCCACATGAACCTCTTTTCAAATAATAATATACAGAAGTAGTGCATACATTATTTGATTATTGATTTTTGTTTTATAATCCCGCTTCCCCCGTGCCCCCTCTCTCACACATCCTTCCAATGTTATGTGTTTTTTTTTCCTTTCTCCAATCACTGACACTCACCCTCTTCATTTTACATTTTGTACTCTATCTTTTCCACATCCTGTTCTCTCTCTCTCTCTCTCTCTCTCTCTCTGTCTCTCTTCCTTTCTTAGTCCCCTCCCCCTCGACCCCCCTCCCCTCCACCTCAACCGCCCCCTTTTCATTCGAATATACAGAAATGTCGATTTCTAATTAATAATAACAAGCATCATCATTATGATAGATATGATAATAATGCAAATAACAATAATAATAATAATATTAATAATGTCATTTACTTTCAGTCTCATATCACCATCTTAGATGAACAGACTATAAACAAATAAACAAGAGAGTAATATGGGAGAGAGGTGGGGTGGTTGCTGTCAGTAAAGAGACCTTCAAATTGATATACGCTATGAGTCTACAACAATGCTGTCGGTAATATCATTCAGGTAAAAGCATACACTGAGAAAAACAAAAGAATATGAATGAAAGCAGAAACTTTAAAAAAGCATAAACTTATCCCAAACAGTGATATACCGCTTTTCTGAAGCATCTACAACTTGTGCCTGCTACCAAGCCAGTGATCAAGAAACATTCCATCCTGGAGCAGACGCATTCAGCAGTGACACAGAAGTTCTCTCTCACCCCAACGCAAAGTTTTCGCTGCCAAACATTCTTAGAAGCCTGCCGTTTAATCAGAACTTCCTCCTTCGGTCGGAGATGCAAATCGAATGAGTGTCGTTAAGCCCGTAGTCTCATCTTTTGATGGTGAAGCAAGTCATTGTAGCACGAAGGAAGGATGCAATAATTCGCTGCCCCGGTTCTAGAAAAGGAGGAGAAAATGTCTTGGCATTGGGCCCACGCTACAGAGAGAGGAGACGATCAAGCGTTGATCAGGACGTTCAAAGCCAATCTGATCCTCCTTGTCGACACCCATGGTGATGCAGACACAGCCCCAAAGACCTTCACGTCCTCTGGGCTGTCCAGGCCACCCCCTGTGACGGATGAGGGGTCAGTGCACATAGGATAACGGACGGAGTCTCCCTAGAAATTGAATTCCCGCTGTCTTCACCCGCAATATTGATGACCTATACAAAAGCTAGAGAGTGAAGTGATTTTATTGAGGCCATCGGCTTTTCGCTCTGTCTCTAAACTTTTCTCAATACTTTATTCATTCTCCCCTTTCCCTTTCTATTCCTTTTTCATCTTTACTTATTCTCCTCTTTCTGTCCTATTTTTTCTTCCAAATTGGACACATGCATCGGAAAAAAGAAATCTTCTTCTAGAGCTTTGCGATTTCATCAGGCAGTGCTTTGTGCTATGTGTGCAAGAAGGGGTGTGATTACGCAGTTGATAAAAGTACATGTCTGTCCCAAAGAACAGATGACAATGGAAAAAACTTTGTGTGGATTTTCATCTTTCAGTGCACTTCAGTGCTCTCGTATCTATCTATGTATTTATCTATGTATCTATCCGTATGAAGGTAGAACTCGAACATCTTAATGAAAAGAAGCAGATCGAAAAGGGAAACAATCAGTAACATTTTCTCTCTCATCCACTCTCTTTCTCTTTAATCGTCTTCCCCTTTCAGTCTCTTTCCATACAACATTATGCTTTATGATTTACACACATGTTTTTCATCACCTACCAAGCTGGCTCAATGTGCTGATGATATTGCTATATGGATTCAGACATCCTTGAGGAAAAGGACAAGCCTACATTACGTCAATTATGTACAGAAACATTTTCAGGGTGAACTTGATAGACTGAGTAGCTACATGCACTCTAAAGGTTTTGAGTTTTCTGTAGAAAAAACACATTTGATCCTCTTTAATAATGGTTATAATCCCAGCAAACTACCACGATTTTTTCTGGGAGGATGTGAAATATTTTTCAAGTCGGAAATAAAATTTCTTGGGATCCTATTTACTTCAAAACTAAACTGGAAGAAACACATTGATTCAATGGTGACTAAAGCAGTTAAAAGTTTAAATTTCTTAAAAATTGTAAGTCACTCTCCTTGGGGACAAGACTCCATAATTCTTTTACATTTAGCGACATCTATCGTAAGATCAAGACTGACCTACGGTCAAGAAATTTTCTTTTCTGCTCCGCCGACGTTTCTAAAGAAGCTGCGAATAATTGACAGTAAAGCTGTGAAACTGGCTTTAGGGGTACCTGTGCATACTAAGACCTCAGAAGCCTATAAGCTTGCGGGTATTCTACCACTAGATGAAATCAGAAAATTAAGTTCTGCAACATACATTGTGAGATGTACAGCAGTGGATGATTTTGAGGAATTAAATATTAGGTCTGATATTGATTTTCCAAAAAAATGCACAACATAATTCAAATCTACAAACCATTCGCACATATGTGTCAGATATTTTAAATTCTTCAGACATTGATTTGCATGACATGGCACCTCGTGTTCTGGTGCCATCTGTCCCTCCCTGGGAGTTAACAAAAGCAAACGTCAACATATGTGCTTCTGACACAACAAAAGGAGAATCTCCACATATAATAGCAGCATCTGTCAGAATTGAATGAGAAGAAAATTTTGATTATCATTTAAAAGTTTACACTGATGGCTCGGTCCTGGATGATAACAGTGCAGGATCTGCTTTTGTCATTCCTGACCTAAAAACAGAAAAATCATATTATTTTCAATTTTTACAGCTGAATTGGTGGCCATCCTTATGGCTTTAAATCATCTTGTTGATATGCCAATCATAGTAAGTAATATCCTATTTTGTGTTGATTCTCAATCTGTTTTAAAAAGTTTGCTCCTTTTTGAGAATAATCAAAGAGAAGATTTATTGTTTGAAATTAGGTATTTATTGCACTCCCTATTTGTGAAGGGTACAAATGCTGATTTTTGTTGGATACCATCCCACACTGGATTCCTTTATAACGACCAAGCAGACAGTGCAGCAAAAAGGGGAGCAAAAAATCATATAGATAGTATAAAAGTATATTGCCCATTGTCATACAAGGAAATAAGCAATATACTAGAAAGAGACTTTTATAGGTGCTTGAATTCAAGTCTAAAACCTCGTCAGTTAACTCTCTCAGACTTTGGTCCGATTCACAGTCCAATTCTGAGTTTAGCTCTCAGACTATTATCAAATTCATTACGGACCAAATATTGTTCTAATGTCAAGTGCATATGCTTAAGTAACCTGACAATTGAGCATATAATTTTTGACTGTAGCTTAATGAAGCCTTATGTACACGAAAGTGTGTCTTCACAAATGACTGAGAACGTTGATGTTTTTGACTTTTTGCATTCATCATCAGTTGTTTCGCTTGTCAGTTTAACGACTTCTCTTTTACGAAGTCCTTTAAGTAATTTCCTGTAATTGTATTTAGATTAAAATTTTTTTTTTTTTTTAAATTTCACCCACATTTCACCCTCATTTGCCCAGTTTCCCACAACCCTCCATTCATTCACATCTCCCACCCCTTCTAACCGATAATACTCAAATGTGTTCATAAATACTTTAACAAAATGTCTTCAATCACCGATCTGTGTGACAGGACATTAAACAAAATTCCTCCTCCTCTTTCCAGACACCCCCCCCCCGCCCCCTATTACTCTATCACAAAACAGAACGAATTTGCGAAAGTTATGAATTAATGAGCGCGGTATTGTATCAGGCTGCAAGTTTCATTTCCGACTGACTTTTCCGCTTCAACAAAAGAAAGTGGTGTTGGAGCAAACCTACGGCCAGGCAAAATGCTGTGCTGTAAGTGCTCTGTCCCCGACTGCTCTTTAGCCGTGACCTTTTGCTTTGGTTTGATGCTGGGTTGGATGATTTGGGATTTAAAAGTGTGAACGACCCATTCTTCATTTCTCCGTTCTTTTGTTGTTGTTGTTGTTGTTTTCTTTTGACAGTCCGGCCGGGTTAGTATGAGACGCTGCTCACTGTCAAGCCTCTGTCTGCCTGCTTCTCTCTCTCTCTGTGAATTTTTCTTGTATACTCGCTAATTTAATCTTCAGTTTATACTGCTAAAATACAATGATTTCTGATTCTTTCTTGTTTATACGCTGATTTAACCTCCAGTTTATGCTGCCAAAATATCATATCAATCCCACAGAATGTACGCTGTTGCTACCCACGGCGTGTAAAATCGGTAAACGCTGCATAAACGCTTTCAAAAGAAGAGAAAGGGCCTTGTCATGAGTGATGTGCGTCACTTGCATATATAGTGTATGGCAGATGTTGTTTCTGTATATTATCAAATTAACTTGACAAATTATTGCACCTAAGTTAATATCCATAATGTTGACACCCTATGCATTAGGGACTTGAGTCTTATGGATAACATTCTGATCTTCATCCCCTACACACAAACACACTGTTCCCCTCTTCGACATTAATTCCTTCTCCTGTCTTTCACTCTGTTTCACTCTGAGAAGAGAAGTCTGGAAATCACTGGTCCCCCCTCCCTCCCTCACCCACTCTTCTCTTCTATCTCTCTCTCTCCTTCAGTTTTATACAATGGTCTTGAGATGGCACCTCTATCCTTCTGCCTGTCTATCTCTTCGACACCAGTCTGAAACTATAACGAACCATTCCACTTGCTTCTTTCATTGTGACAAGACAGTCTGGGTGGTACTGTTAGATGTCTCCCTGTACCCCCACCCCTACTCTCCACTCTCTCTCAGTCTCATGGGATGTTCGAGGGGGTCGCTTCTCTGTCGCTCCCTCCCCCTATCTCTCTCTCTCTCTCTCTCTCTTTTATACTGTTGTGGTACAGTACTACAAAGTCATGCCCTCTCTTTCTTCGCGACAATCCAGTCTGCAACGTACCCTGAGATGACGTGCTTCTCTCCTTTAGTTTCATGCGAGCGTCTCGGGGTTCCCCTCCACTTCCTGTCTGTCAGTCAACGAAATATAGCGCGTTTCTCAACCCCCCCACCCCCTTCTCCTCTCTGTGTCTGTCGGTCTGTCCTGGTATGGGGGCTGTCGTCGCTTTATATTCCATCTGACAGACTGGTCCGGAAATTACTGGACGGAAACTTTTCCCTTACGCCTAGGTTATTAATTTGCCTTTATCATACGCCTTAGGTGTGAATTAACCTTTCCAGGGCGCAATGCATGTGAAATAACATTTTCCGTGTGACTTGGGTGTGAAATAACATTTCCTTTACGCTGTGGGTGTGAAACTTGGTAAACGAATTAATCTTCCCCTTACGCTTTAGATATGAAATGCCTTTCCCTCTATATCTTGCAAGTGAAATAACCTTTACGGAGTGCCTAACATTTCCTGAAAGGTTATTTGATATCCACGGCTTTCGGAAAATGTTATGTCTAATCCACAGCTTCCATGGATTGTTATTTCACAAAAAAAGCATATAGGAAAGGTTATTTCACATGCAAGATATGGAAAATATCCCATTTTCCCACAGCTTTTTCCTCCATTATCCTGAGTAAAATAATTACACACGTAAAAGCGCACTCAAAGATACAAATAATGGAGGGCGTGCATCATACAAACGCAGTAAAAAGTACATTTAGAAATATCTACTTATTTGTATCGGGAAGAAGATGAAAACTAAAAATGACGAGGAAAGGAACAGAAGAAAGAGGAAAAGAGAGAAATAATTTGATTCTCTCTCTCTCTCTCTGTCTTAAAGGTCACACTAGAAACGACAACAAAAGCAAGAACACATAAAAACAATGAACACTACCATCAGTAAGAATCATTGAAAATACTGCTTTCTGGAGAAAAAAAAAGTTTGGAAATAAACAGATGGGAGCAATAAAAAGGCATTAAAACGTAATGCCACATCTGTTGCAACTTAAAACTCTTTAGTTTCTTAGATATAGTACGAAGAGAGGAAAGAGAAAGAGTGACACAAATACAAAGACACAGAAGACGGAGAGGGAGAGATAGACTGGTAGAGAGAAGGTAGATAGACAGAGAGACAGATGGAGAGAGAGAGAGAGCTACGAAGTTTGATCGTGTAATCAAAAGCGATACAGACTTAGACATGTAGGCGCACCCGCGATTGCACGCGTGCGCACAGATACGAACGCACAAAAGGGGAAAAGACTGAGCAAAGGTGTGTGCATGATATAAATATATATATTTGTATTTCTTTTTTTGTATTTCTTTTTATCACATCAGATTTCTCTGTGTGAAATTCGGGCTGCTCTCCCCAGGGAGAGCGCGTCGCTACACTACAGCGCCACCCATTTTTTTGTATTTTTTCCTGCGTGTAGTTTTATTTGTTTTTCCTATCGAAGTGGATTTTTCTACAGAATTTTGCCAGGAACAACCCTTTTGTATATATATATATATATATATATATATATATATATATATATAGAGAGAGAGAGAGAGAGAGAGAGAGAGAGAGAGAGAGGCAGAGACAGACAGACAGAGAGAGATAAAGACAGGGAGACAGAGACAGAGAGACAGAGTGAATAAGAAAGTTTTAAGAACTTTTGACGACGTCATCTATGACAAAATCCCCTATTTGTACTCCAAACATCAGACTGGCCTAGATCTTTTCTGTGACAACCAACATTCACCCCCTCCCTGACCTTTTATTTTTGCTTGATCTGAAGGAGAGGTGGAGGTCTACAGAAGAAGAAAGTGACTTAAATGGCTTCACCAGCACCAATGCCCCAAACTGGCAACGATGGCTGAACATCTGATGTAAGAGATTTTCGAGACATCGAGTTTATCTGAACAGCAAAGAAGACAATGCAATAAACGTTAAGAAAATAAAGGAACGATCTGATGATGAAAGGAAGAGAACAGAAGGAGCTGGGAAAAGAGGGAGAGAAAACACAGGGGAGATTACTGTCGATATTCTGGGAGATCATGTTGACGGTAACCTTCCCTGGGGAATCTGTGTTGCCACTCTGACCTATGGCAGTGGAGGCCTGAGGAATGGAAAGCCACCATTGCAGGGGCAGTGAAAGTGACGTCCGATCGATCTTCAAAAACAAAACTTGTCTGACGTTTCTAAAGAGTAAGAAAGCAATCAACTTATATTGTCCATCACGCCCTTCTTTACACGTTATGTATTATTCATATATAAATTTCGGATTTATGTGCAACCCATTTTATTTCGTTTTTTTTTTAATCACATAATGATTGTCACAACGTCACAATGACTCAATTGATTTTCTCCAAATGAAGTCGGAGAATGAATAGATCAATAAATGAATAAATCAACTGTTTGAAGGGAATGATAATACGAATAAGTGCGAAAACATAAACCATAAAAACACCAACAAACAAGATCAGAAAAACAACAACAACAGTATCATAAAATAATTGCGTAAAGGATGTTAATTTTGTGTAAATCCAAATCAGCTATGTGACCAAAACTTAACAGTATTAGATCAGCAAGAAAAAATCGTGAAATCTGATGAAAGACTTTTGAAAAAAAAAATACAACGACGAGAAAAAGAACGAATCAGATTAAGGTATTTAGTTCTTATGTATTTATTAGTTATTTATAATTGCGTGTTTTGTGGTTTACGGTGGCTTATTTGTAGAAGTTACATGCTCTATGTACATTTCATATGAAGCTAAATGTTGTAGAATAAGAGAGAGAGAGAGAGAGAGAGAGAGAGAGAGAGTGTGGAGTATGTGTGTGTGTGTGTGTGTGTGTGGAGTATGTGTGTGTGTGTGTGTGTGTGTGTGTGTGTGTGTGTGTGTGTGTGTAAGAGAGGAGATGTGTGTGTAAGAGAGGATTGTTTCTTTCTTTCTTCTGTCCATGTTTCATTTCGTTTCGTGTTTATTTTCTTTTGTCCTTTCTTTATCTCTTCTTCTAGCAACCATTCCCTTTCTTGACATGTAACGTTCTTTCTGTAAAACAAAAACTGTCATCCCTTCAACGTTGCCGTATTGTTTTCAGACCCACTTTGTTTCTCATTTTCTTCCTCACACACACACACACACACAGAGTCGAATGGATGAACATGTAATGATGTATGTAAAGTGTGAACGTGTGACTATGCAAATGTGTACATGCATGTGCGGGTACCTAGGTGCGTGCGCGCACGCACACACACACACACATGCTCGCGCACACAGACACAAACATACACACACACACAGATACACACACACAGACAGAGACACACGCACACACACCCATACACACACCTTCCTAAACTCACACACGCCACCACAACAGACACGTCTTACCTCGAATAATGAATGAATGGCAAGGAGCTGCTGCGACAGACGCAGCCGAGAAGTGGGAGATACGCACCAATCCACCCAGTTCAAAACCTTTGATCTGACGTTAACGACCACAACGAAATTGCACAGGGAAATCTCACAAGCAGTCCTTGCCACTGAAGTCACACCACAGGAACAGATCAACACGGATAAGTAGGAGTAATCACGGTTTGTGTTCCACAACGTCTGAATGAAAACCTACATATGCGTTCTGTGAACGTCGACAGTACTGCACAAACTGCAGTAATTGTTCACTGCTTCAGTACCGTGAGAACCGGAGCGAGAAATGTTGTTGAGGGAACAGAGACACTGACATATCGTCCAAGTTTGTGACGAACAAAATATTTTCTTCTCACTTTTCTCTTTATCACTATCCTGTTTCTTCCTTGGTTTTATTTCTCCGTTGTAAAATAAAGAAGAAACCAAAAGGTAATCATATAGATATCGTCATTGCTTGTTTTTGTTGATTATTTCTGGAAACTAAGACGGCATGAAGCATGGCACTGTTATGTGAATTAGACTTTGTCGCCCATTCTCGTGTGTATTTCAGCTATGAAAGCATTGTCTCACAAACACACTGGTTATACCTGTTGGGCTTATTTCTCTGATTATTCCGCATTAGCGGAACGTCAAAAACTGAAAGGTGTCATAGAATATGTGATGCCTGAAACTGAAAGGTGTCCAAAAATAGGCGAGACATCTGCACGTAACATACAGTGCTTGTAGTTCCACCACAGAAAATATTATCTGTGCGTTGAGTGCGCAGTGATGCTGGAAGAGCAATCAAACTCTCAACAACTGTCTGGGAGCAGAGATTCATGGAAATAGACAACTGGCGTCAGTGGTCAGGATTGTTGGTGATATGAATCATGGTCATCTGGAATGTGACTGTTGCCAACTTGCATCGCTAGTCTGAAACACACAAAAAGATAATCAAGCTATATACACTTCTAATTTCTAATGTAGTTTGTTTTTGACATAGTGAGGTTGCATTAAAGAGAATACATGTAAGGAGACTGCATACACCTGCTTTGCGCACTCGAAGTAAAACGAAACAGTGTCTGGTTGGGGACTGATAACTGTAACCGACGCTGCTCAAAGCTTTATAAGCAGTGTTTTTTCTCCCCGAACGAGAGGTACCTACTGCAATGCCAATCAGTGCAGCGAGTCCGATGGTGGGACATGCATCTGGAGTGAGTTCGGTTCAGCGACGTGTTCCGCGGTGTTGTGTGTGGCAGGAAGAATGTTGCATGTACATGTCCAAACCTGGACATTTATACGAGCGCACATGCACGCACTAATAATATACAATTGCTCTTTCACTTTCTCACGCATCCATGACACGCTAGAAAGTATGTCGCTGAACTCACTACAAAGCGCCCGAGCTTCCTTGCGTTAGAATACCCCCACCCCCTCACGCACCCTTTAAACACGAACACACACACACACACACACACACACCTGTCTCAACGACTGGACACCCCCAACACACCCACCCACACAAGACAACTGAACACTGGTGAAAGTGCTTGGCAGTCTAACTTGATACCAGATCATTGTACACGGCCAACATCGCTTCGCATTCTGACTCCCATCCCTCGGAGCCAGCATCCCTCAATGGACCTCTTTACAAACG
>NC_134878.1:42771308-42778808 GCF_041734735.1 Babylonia areolata
GCCGGCCTGCCCTTTACGGACTGCATGGACTGTGGACAATCCAGGCCTGCGCTCTGTGTGACTGAGAGAAGGAAACAGGGACGACAGATAACTTCCTGAACAGTGGGGACAGAACAACGCGCTGAGAATCCAAAGCAATCGTAGTTTGTTTTTGTTTTTTTTGGTCGACGCGTCCTTCTTTTTCAGTCAGAATAGCTGAACAGTCCCATTTGCGTGAAAAGAGCATTGGTGCTCACTAAGAGAAGGTGCTCTACATGACCAAAGAGCACATACGCTCCAGAAGAAGAAAGAGATAAAGACGGTGAAGCAAAGAAGCAGAAGCCAAAGAAGGAGGAGAAGGAGGAGAAGAAGAAGGAGAAGAAGGAGGAGGATGAGAAGAAGATGAAAGAAAGAAAGAAAAGAACTCAGATGGTATATTTTATGTCTCCGCACCACGGATAGAACTGGTGAAGAAGGTACCACTGTTTATGTACAAGAGGATCATGCCAGAAAACGGGGACAAAGATAAAAATACTTGCTGCAGTCTTCACCTGATCCGTACTGCCCACCACAGGAGACGACACAAGTCCTGGCAGACAGAAATCTCCCTGATCCGACAGTTAGCAGACAGAACCATCCCCGGGCAAATTTCCTGCCGCCACTTCCGAAATGTGCAATGAAGCGATTCGAAATCTCTTCTGACAGTATGGTATAAAAGAGTCTGGGGGTGCAGATTATCACATTTTGGGACGCAAATACCTTTGATTAAAAGTTACCCATCTATACAAATAAATTATTATACTCAATATGAGTACTGAACGGGCAAGTATCAAGCTCATGTTTGTACCTATGGCGGGTGCTAATATCACAAATAATTATGAATAGAAACTTCAAAAATGCGTTGCAGGATTTCTACACAATGACAGAAGTTAAGTACTTTTCAAATGGCGGTAGCGATGTGGAAGAACGGTAAGAAATATATCTTTCGCAATGAGATTATTTACTGTTCCAATCCCGTTTACTGGAGTCAGTTATACGTTGTTTCAGTTAACACAGAAACAGTTTCTGGTAGATCACTTCAACACATGAGGAAAATAAAAAAGTCAAGACATTATTTGATGGAAATGGCCCAATCATGACAAACATGACAGTCATCTGTAGGTCGTTAACTTCTTTTATTTATCATGTAAGCCTGCTCTGGTAGCTGAACGAAGAGTGACTGTTGCAATTTTATTAATAATTTATCTAATTTTACTGTACTGTCTGTGTGTCTATCTATCTAACTAGCTAGCTAGGTAGTGAGTGCATGTCTTGCTCACCATATATCATCGTATTTCATACGTACACACTAAGGAACGTTAACACACAAAGTAATGCGTTTCACTGACATGAATAAACGACAAATTCCTGATCTCACTGGTTTTAATTGTGCATCAAATAGTTTTGTAAAAAAGACAGAAACATCCATGTTACCCAGGTTGCACGTTTTTTCATTATCTCTATTGCCTTTCCTTTGGCTCTTCTTGCAAACTTTTTGGATGTAATGTCATGAGATCATTTTGCAGTCAATGTAAAACCCTGACTGTTACTTTCAATCTTTTTCTTCTGTCAATACCATTTCTCTGATTTAATCAGATATTCTCCTTTGCTAAACACATCGATATATGTTATATTTGAACGAGAGAGAGAGAGAGAGAGAGAGAGAGAGAGAGAGAGAGAGAGAGAGACGGGTGCCGAGCGACTGGCATAAAGACATAGACAGATAAATGCATGGGTGGATGGATGTGTGGGCGGGTGGGCTGGTGGATAGATATGGTCCATTTTTGCCCTTGTCCATCAAAAACGGATGGGTGAACAACACACAACTGGTTCATAAACTAAACACGCTAAGGCAATGGGGACGCAGACGAAGTACCTGCAGCAACCACATCCTGACCTCTACTGCCAACCAAAGCAGACAACATAAGTCCAGCCAGACAGAAATCTCCTTCATCCGACACTAAGTCGACGGCCAATTTCCCAGCCTGCTTCCCTGCCACTACCTGCGATAGTCTGCCTCGAAATGAGTCAGAAGTCAACTCTGATCATCTGGCACAACAGAAAAAAACAAACAGAATAGGGTCCGCGACGGTAGTTTCCATGTAATGCCACCGTTGAAAAAAACAAACAGAAATTGCTGTAGAAAATGTGGAAATCCCAAATATATACACCAAGACTGTTCCAAAACAGAGTTTCGCAGAGAATAGTCTCTTTTTCAAGATTGCAACATAGGTTTATCTCGTCCGAAAGCAGCTCTCAATATTGAAAAAAAGTTACAGTTACTGCAGAGAAAGTAGTATATAAGGAATCCCTAGAAATTACTTTAGAGTGACGTCAGGCCCATTTTGTGGCGGTGCGTCAGTCACAAGTATGGGAAAGACACAGCTTTCATCCCCTCCTCCACCCCCAACACCCCACCCCCAGAATTCACGGCGAACAGAAAATAAAGATGAGCATGGCGCCCCAATCTGATCGACTTAAAGAATTCTCCAGGCTGTTGTCATGACTGGCCGGCATCAGAGGTCTGGAAGCCTTGCAGAGCCCGGCGAAGGTCCCTTCATTCTGATGCCGCCAGTCCTTCCCTCCCCTTCCGCCCTGCCCCTTCACTGACTGGACAATCCGTGGCTGTGGTCTGTGTGCCTGAGAGAAGGAAACAGGGACGACAGTGAACTACCTGAACAGCGGGCACAGAACAACGCTTTCAGAATCCAAAACGATCGCTGTTTTTTTGCTCGCTCTTAGCTGAAGGACCGCTGAACAGTTCTTCAGGGAGGCAGGGTAAAGATAGTCTCTTTGAAGAAATGCATCCGTTCAATCCATCTCCCCATCCCTTCCACAAGACGGCTGGTTCATAACCTTAAAAATATAAAACACACGCAGGTATGCACACACACACACACACGCACGCACACACACACACACACGCACACACACACACACACACACACATACAACATACACAAAAACACACATAACTTCCTTTGTCAAAAGGAAAGAGAGGGTCACAGAAGTGAAGCGCATGCAAGAGAAGGAACGATTCGAGATTTAGAGGGTACAGGTTTTTTGTTTTTTTAACACACGTTTCTTTTTGCACCCAGTCCACTCAGCGAAGAAAGCGAAAGAGGAAAAGAAAGGGAGGGGAAGAGGAGAGGGAGAGGGAGGGACACAGGGGATAAAGGTGGTCAAAAGAATGCGTTGCCAATAAATTCAGAAACTTTCAGTGAATATCCCAGAATCCATTGCTGAAACTGGTTTTACCGACAGACAAAGCGACAGGGAGAAACAGGGAGGCACTGACGGAGGGGAGGTAGAGAGACAGAGACGGGGAAGACAAAGAAAGTTAGAAACATGAACCCAAACACAAAGAAACAAAGGCACGCAGATATACCGGCAAACTGAGAGGCAGAGAAGTCGAGAGACAGGGGGAAAATCAGTGCATTAACGATGCTACGATTCGAAATGAATCAATCCACCATTCCCCGATTTTTTTTATATTCTATCGAATCGTTTTTTATTTTATTTTGTTTTATTTGAAATCAGCATCATTCTGCTTGAGTATGCTACATTTCCCTGATTTCTATTTCATCCTGTCTACCTTTTACTTCGTGGCATTTGTACTTTATTCTGATTCAATTTAATTCTGTTTTGCGTCAATTTCACCTTATTCCGATACACCTCAACTCTTCACTCTTTTGCTGCAAGCTACAACCTATTCGTGTCTGAGGAGCTCAGCTGAGTTTGTGCAAAGAAACTTTTAATCATTTCTAATGACACAACACGTGAACACCCGAATGAAATACAAATCACTATCATCCGTGCAAGCAACTACCACGTCGATTTCAAGACAAGCCTTCATATTTTCTCCTTGAATGGACCTTTTCATTCACAAGTCCACTCAAGACCAGCACAAAAGAGCAACAACAAATGATCACGGCAGGAGAGCGGCCACGACCTTAAGAGCAAAAGATTTAAGTGGCCGTTAAACTCCACTCCTACCACCAAGCCACAGTTCAGTCGTTGTACGTAGGAAGGTGGAAGAATTGTTAAGACTCTCGTCTGCCAATACAGAGAGTCCGTGAGGATCTGGGACTGAATACCGCTCTCGAATCTTTCTCTCATGTTTGACTGGAAAATCAAACTGAGCGGCTAGTCATTCGGATGAGACGATAAACCTAGGTCCCGTGTGCTATGCAGCACGCACTTGGCGCACTGATAAAGAACCCATGTCAACGAGAGCGCTGGGTAATGCTGCTGGTCAGGCATGTGCCTAGCAGATGTGGTGTAGCGTATATGGGTTTGTCCGAACGCAGTGAGGCCTTCTTGAGAGATTGAAACTGAAAACTGATCTGGGAAACGTTTACAGGATGTCTCGGGTGGGTTAGGGGATAGAGAGAGAGAGCGAGAGAGAGAGAGAGACAGAGACAGAGAGGGATACAAACAGACAGACAGACGGACGGACACTCACAGAGCGAGAAAACGAGAGAGAGAGAGAGAGGGAGAGAGAGGGTGGAGGGAGAGAGAGAGAGAAACACTCTGTCTCCACATAAAGAAGAGGGAAAGAGCCAATGGGACCTTTACAAGGAACCTGAGGCAATTAAAAAAAAAATTTAAAAGCCAGCCCAGTGCGCAGAAGAAGACCCTCTATAAATGCCTCCTCCACCCACCATCGATCACCAACACTATCGATTCTTCTCTCTCTCTCTTTCTTTTCTCGCATTACACAACAGCCACATAAAACGTTTCCCCCTTTCCTTTTGCAAAGCCCCCTCCTCTTCAACACTCCCCCCTCTCTCTCTTGCTCCATCTCTTCCTGGCTCCGTGTCTCTCCGTGTCCCCAACAGGCGTAACAGGCATGTAAAACTTGTCCCATGTCTTTTATCATCACATCTTTTCTTCTTCTTTCTCTTTATTTCTCTCACTCAGAGAACAGCACAACAGGCTTGAAAAAGTTTTTCGATGTCTTTTGTTATTTCTTCTTTTTTTCTTCTTCTTCTGCTTCGTCTTCTTCTTTTCGTTTTTTTTTTTTCTTCTTTCTTCTCCGTCTCTTTCTACTTTTCCCTCTCCCCCTTCTCATTCTTTTCCTCCTCCTCCTCTGTCTGTCTGTCTGTATGTCTGTCTCTCCCTCTCTTTTCTACGTCACTGGATATCAGGACGGGCACGAAAACCCCCTCTTTTTTGCTACATCCATCCTTCCCTGTCTCTTCTTCTCTCCTCTCTTCCTCCTCTCCTCGTTCTAGCACTCACAAGCACTCATTTGATATTTATGTGGATATTTTTCTGCAGTGCGTTCGTTTTGACTTGGGTACGCATTGCTTGTGTAAAGGATGAGGAATGTGGATAAAACGCCACTTTATTATTATCCTATAAAACAAAGAGTGTGTTACTGTAATTTTCTTTGTCACTTTTAATTACACACTGTGCAACACCACCTCTCTCACACAGAGTTTTTGCTCTCTCTAAACCACGAAATGAAGAATGATCCTCCATCCCCACCACAAACCTCTTCAGTCGCAGGTGTATTGTTTCAGCTACCATTTATCATCATCGTCATTAACATCATCGGTCATCATCACCTCTCTTTTTATCTTTACTTTCCTTTCACACCACACCTAATACCCCCAATTTGACTGATAACCACACACTGCACACTGCTCAGGGAAGGTGACATACAATTTTGCCCACATTTGGGCGCTATATATATTTCAGTGCCATCTAGTATTTACTACACATGTAGCATTTCCTGAGGAAATAACTTACGACCAGTTTCGGTATCTTTCTCTTTACTCCTTATATGGTACTCGTATTTTCATTTCCTAATTACGTTCTCTCAACTGTCTCTTCTTGGTTCATTTTACAGTTATGTAAATGATTACACAAATGCCTACGCATCTTGAAACAAAAAGTGAACGAAAGAACTATGCACACTGCATAAGTGTTAAGAAATCAATTTTTATAAGTGAAAAATCAAAATCAAACTAACATTTCGTAAAGCTTTCATGAAGAATTCTAAGTAGAAATTTGGATTTTCAGAGTTCCTGAAAACATATGTGATGCAAGAGTCTCCCTGTGCTGTGTGTGTGTGTGTGTGTGTGTGTGTGTGTGTGTGTGTGTGTGTGTGTGTGTGTGTGTGTGTGTATTTGTGTTGTGTTGTGTTGTGTTGTGGTGTGGTGTGGTGTGGTGTGTGTGTGTGTGTGTGTGTGTGTGTGTAAGCCTCTCACTCTTTCACAAGAGTCTACAAAAGCAAAATTAGGCACGCACAGAAACAAGCAGACACACACTCTTTCAAACACCCCATACCCCAACACATACAGACATATAAAAAAGGAGTGAATCGTTCACACCCACAGACGTGACGAAGTGCCTGACAGTGGCCGGGTGATGGACTGACTGGCTGGCCGGTCCAACAGCCTGACACAACAGGGGAGGGAAACCGACGAATTCCCCGCCCCCACCCCCACCCCCCACCCCCGAGCCCCCCAACATGAAATTGCCAGCAAGTCTGAAAGTTGGAACACAGCCTATCGATTTCCAATGTCCGGGCCTTCAGCCTTGAGGCCACACACACACAGACACAGACTCCATCTGTCAAGCAGGTGTCTTCTCCTACGCACTGAGGAAGGAGTGATGGGATGCAGCGCCATTTACAGATGCAGTCCACCTGCGTGTCCCATAGAATACTTGAATACAAAAAAAAGGACACGGGAGCAAGAAAGGGAAGAAAGAAAAAGGAAAAGAAACGATGAAGGGGAAAAACAAAACAGAAATGAAATATAGATGGAAATACAGACAGGCTAATTACTGAAAGGAAAGGAAAGCTGAAATATAGCAGTATAAGCCTGAGGTACATTCATATTTTCCAGTTACATAAAATACAGTCCGGATACTTTTCATCTGGTGTGATTATGTTTTTTGTGTATATCTTTATGCATAATTCTCTTCGCATATCTGTAACGTTGATCATATGATGTGTAGTGCTGTCTGCAAGTTGTTAAGTTGTTTTTAATTTTCCACCTGTTTTGATCATGCTATTATGTATGTATCGTTATGCATAATTTTGTTCTAGGATTGTTTCACACATTATTTTACAGAATCACAGATTATTTTAATGTCATATTGTAATGTTCTTATATTCTTCTGACTGTGAGGGGAAATCATGTGTATCATCATCATCATTATTATCATTATCATTGTTGTTGTTGTTTTGTTGCTGCTGCTGTCACCATTATAACCGTACATGCTATGTCTTCACACACGCTAGGTATTGGACGGTTAACCATTATAATTTTGTTTCCACCTAATTGTATACAATGTGTGTGTGTGTGTGTGTGTGTGTGTGTGTGTGTGTGTGTGTGTGTGTGAGAGAGAGAGACACACAGACAGGCACAGACAGAGCCTCTGACAACCACAGCAGCCCATTACGGCGAGTAAAACAAGGACACAGTCACAAAGAGGACAGCGCCCACTGGTCACTGGGTGATGGTC
>NC_134878.1:42781308-42796308 GCF_041734735.1 Babylonia areolata
CAACTACATATCAATGTCCATCCAAAAACTACACGTGAGCATCTAACTCTACAAGTACACTTTGAACCCGAAGCCATGGTCCCGCTTCGATGCCAAACAAGCTGCATACTAAAGAGAGTGTGCCATCTGCAAATCCCGACAGTGCCAAGTGAAATAAAAATCTTCACCATCAATACATCTAAGCCTCTCATTTTTTATGATTTCCCATGAAACGAAAGCCCCGCTTCGATCACCGTCGATATCATTTAAAGTAATAAACCTAATGAAGCTTCGACGAAAGTTTCGATTTCGTGATATGATAGCCCTGAGCATGTGATTAGTCACCGGATCGAAGCCCGGAGATCGTGTGTGTGTAGGGGATGTGGTAGAGTGTGAGAGAGAGAGAGAGGGGGGGGGAGAAGAATGAACTGAGGGAGAGAGAGAGAGAGAGAGGGGGGAGGGAGAGAGAGAGAGAGAGAGAGAGAGAGAGAGAGAGAGAGAGAGAGAGAGAGAGAGAGAGAGAGAGACAGAGATTGTTGTGTGGGAGAATGACAGAGAGACACAGTTTGAGAGACATAGATAGACAGACAGACAAAAGTAAAAGAAAATGTCTTTTCGTTTGGTCTCTTTTCCACGGACAGACGATGAAAAAATGTTTAAAAGATAAACTTAGTCTTCCTACTCAAAGCAAGTTTAAAAAGTTAAAAGTGATTTACACACGCGCAAGTTCGTTCGCAGAACTACAAGTTCGCAGAACTACAACAAAAGCTCACGTTACAGTGCATTTAAACTAGCAATGAAACAAAAACATTTCCCAAGACCAGATTCCAACGAAGAGAAAGTGTCCGTCGGGGATGTACTTACCTTTCACATCCTTCATTAGAGAAAAAGATGGGGTAGGGATGGTGAGGGTGAGGGAAGAAGGGGAGGGGGGGGAGAAGGGACAAGGGGTGGTGGTGGTGAGAGATCACTGACCACCTGCGTGTGGTCTTCACAGTGGCAATCGTGATACCCCGAGTGATGTTCTCACTACCTGCGTTAGAGGACAAGCGCTCACACCGAGATCGTGAAGCCACTGTCTGTCAGCACATGACGAACATCCGCTATTTTGGATTATCAATGACACACACCGGATATGTCAACAGGAATATCTATCTATCTATCTATCTATCTATATCTATCTATCTATCTATCTATCTATCTATCTATCTATCTATCTATCTATATATATATATATATATATATATATATATATATATATATATATACATACAACATAACAAAGTTGAAAACCAACACCTATTTTGTCAAACAAAAACAAAATCTCAATTTTCGCTGTTGCCCGGCAGCTTGGTCACAGACTACGCTCACAATATATATATATATATATAGCTACCTATCCATGTGGAGATGATTTCTGATTGGTATCCATGGCTCGTTTTACCTGTTTGAGCTGTTCTGGGGGTAAGGTTCTTAAGGAATGCAGGATGGGGCTATCAGCTAGAATACAATGCTTATTTTGCCAACCTGGCACCCCCACTTTCAGGCATTTGAGATACAAACCTACAACATTGGAAACAGATATGAAAAAAATGCAATAACCCACAATCACAAAACCAAAATACACCCCCCAAGCCCCCCACAGAGAAGGGGTCGGGGGAGACCGAGCAAGTAAATACAAACAAAAAGACAAGAAAAGATGACATAATTTGCGCTGATCTTGGTCTTCCACCGTCCAAAGACGAAAGGGTGGAGGCGGCTATGCAGACATTTTATCTGTGACATATCAGTCATGATCTCCAAGATAACGATGGGATGTCTGTGAAATGTTTCTTGAACTGCATGTGAGTTCCATGATAGTAAAGGAGATATCTTCTGTAAGAGTTACATGTACGCAAGGTAAGGAAGCATCTATTTTAAGGAACTAAGACGAAAATGCTCCTTTAGTCAATTTCCTGCTAAACACAACGCTTCAGTCAGTACCACTAAATTAGGCACAATTCCAGCACTGCACCTAATCGTTTGAGAATAAGAAAAGAGAACCCTTCATGAAATCACAATTGTCTTTTACGTAGGAAAATGAAAAAAAAAACAAACAGCAAAAAACAAAACAGCAACAAACAAACAAAAAAACTACAGAAATAGCTCCGGACACAGTTGGCATAAATAGCCAAATCTGCCAAAGGAAATTCATATTTTCTTGGGTGCTTGAAATACATCTCTGTTTCAGCGTCCAATTATGAAGCCCAGAGACGGTCTAAAATGCATGCGAGTTTTGGGGGGTAAAAATGGAAATGAATGGACCAACCAACTAACAAAATCTTTTTTCGAATAAGCCAGGAAGAGACAAAACATAAGTAGAAACAGCAATAGAAAAACATGAAATGTGTGAAACAGATTTCCAGATGTGAGGGTTCTGTTCCAACAAGAGTCCGAGCATCTCCTTGAGACAAAAGATAATTAAAAAAACCCATCAACAACAAAACAACAAAAAATGTGCATGTGTACAAAAAGCTCACATTTGTTTCAATAGAAGCTGCCACAATAAACTTACGCATGAGGAAGGCTTGCTTGTGGGATGAAGAGTGGGTTCCATGGAAGAGGTGGAGAACGGAACCGGAAATAAGCAACATTATATCGGTGCGAGTTCCGGAAAATACAAAGGTGTATCAGGATCTCTGTCTGTATCTAACGGACAAGCAGAAGAAAACGCCACCTGTGCAAAATCTATATTATGCCCAGTGTCTTTGATTATCCAGTCGGCCTGTCTGTCTGTCTGCCTGTCTAGCTATGTCTCTTTCTCTGTCCGCTTCTTTCACTTTATTCATCTTATCACCTTCCATGCCTCTCTTTCTATCCAAATGTTCACAGTCATGAGAAAATAGAGTAGTGTGTGCAAGTATCTGCTGTATTCAGAGCTTTTTATTTTGTTGCCTTTCATCCTTGTTATCGATAGATATGTATGGAATATGGATTGTTTCAATAAACGAAGAAAGGCCTGTCGAGCAGTGCGTATTCCAGTATTTTCACTCTCTTTCTTTAACATACTAAACTGTTTAGCTTTGGAAATCCATGGCGAGTGCTGGATGTAAAATGAAAACGCGTGTAGCTCCGTGTGTCAAACTTCCCCCCTCTCTCTCTTTCTCGCAAACCAGCGCACTCACACACACACACACACGCACGCATACACACACACACACACACATATATATATATATATATATATATATATATATGTGTGTGTGTGTGTGTGTGTGTGTACATATACACAGACAGACAGACAGACAGACAGACAGACAGAGAGAGAGAGAGAGAGAGAGAGAGAGAGAGAGAGAGAACGAACGAACGAACGGACAAACGAACGAACGAGCGAAAGTATTTTAATGAACTTTGGCCATGGACCACAATTCAAAACCAGGGGACTGGGGGGTGGGGTATCGCAGCATTTGAATATCATCACACAACATCATACTGTCCATGGACCGGACATTTAATTACTTACGTCTGAGTAGATGCTTTCTCCTTTTGATCGCATGGAAAATAAATTTTGATACTTGGCAATTTCTCTATTCGTTGTTTAATCGAAGAGGTGTACCAAAAGACATATTCAAACAATTTTGAAGAAATGTTGTCCGTAAATCAATCTATATATAAAACAAACAAACGATAAATGATATTCAAGTTCACCTTGACAAAAAAGACAATGCTTTTAAACATAATTTCAGTGTACCAATTAACATTATTATATAAAGGAAGTACATTAAATCTGGCCTGAGACAAGACCACTCTGAAACAATATTCATCAGGATTTGCTATGAATTTTTCTTTTTCAAATATAACTTTAAAAGATCTGTAGCATGATATGAGAGAGAGAGAGAGAGAGAGAGAGAGAGAGAGAGAGAGAGAGAGAGAGAGAGAGAGAGAGAGAGAGAGAATGCAGTGCCTCTTTTTGATCATGATCACCACGACGACGATGATGATGATGATGCAATGGAAGAAGTGTATATATGCACTGTTACAATGGACTTTTTTTTCTCCCTTGATCCTTTATGGTCCAGCAACCATGCAGCAAGAGTTTATTAAACCGGGTTCTCATACAGTCCGGCACATGATGAAATTCTGCACAATAAATATTTTTCTCTTCCCGTTCTTCCGAGTTCAAGATTAATATCCATACACTGTCTGGAGGCTATCCCAATACCAAGAAGGTAATATGAGTATTGAAAGGAGCTTTTTGTTTGTTTGTTTGTTTGTTCGTTTTCAAGTAAAAGGAAAGCAAACAATCACAAACACAAAACAAATAAACAATACAAAAAAAAGCGAAAGGAATAACGGTCCACACAAACAGAGCGAGAGAGAGACATATAGAAATCTTCACACACACACACACACACACACACACACACACATATATATATATATATATATAGACAGATAGATAGATAGATAGATATTGCTATCTTTAGATATATGTCTCTCATCCTCCCCCCGCCCTCCGAAAACGGAGTATGGCTGCCTACATGGCGGGGCAAAAACGGTCATACAAATAAAAGCCCACTCGTATACGATGAACGTGGAGTGTCAGCCAATGAACGAAGAAGAAGAAGATCCAACAGAGAGAGAGAGAGAGAGAGAGAGAGGGAGAGGCAGAGAGAAGAGAGGCAAATAGACAGACAGACAGGCACACAGACTAAATCTTAACTATCCGTAAACTGTGCCAGGGGATATATTAGAAGAATTGCAATATATACGATGATCTAACAAAACAAAAGGCAACAACAAAACAAACAAAAATAGAGAAAGATAGTAATGTAAAGCACAAAAGGAAAAAAAAGGCACACTCTAATATACGATCTGCTGTCGAAAAAATCCATCAAAATGACAAAGGAAAAGGAAAATCAAAAAGAAAATGATAAAAAGCAAAGAAAGCAAGATATAAAAAAAGGATAAAAAATGGGGAAAAGAAAGAAAGAAATAATACAAAGGATTTGGTGTTTCCCACATGGAAAACTGATCTTTAGGGCTGCATACAAAGGTAAATTAGACATCCATTCTCCACTCCACAAGTCAGACATCCATCCTCCACTCCCCAAGTTAGACACCCATCCTTCACTCCCCAAGTTAGACACCCATCCTTCACTCCACAAGTTAGACATCCACCCTCCACTCCCCAAGTTAGACATCCATCCTCCCCAAGTTAGACATCCACCCTCCCCAAGTTAGACATCCATCCTCCACTCTACAAGTTAGACATCCATCCTCCTCAAGTTAGACATCCATCCTCCACTCTACAAGTTAGACATCCATCCTCCTCAAGTTAGACATCCATCCTCCACTCTACAAGTTAGACATCCATCCTCCCCAAGTTAGACATCCATCCTCCACTCTACAAGTTAGACATCCATCCTCCCCAAGTTAGACATCCATCCTCCACTCTACAAGTTAGACATCCATCCTCCCCAAGTTAGACATCCACCCTCCCCAAGTTAGACATCCATCCTCCACTCTACAAGTTAGACATCCATCCTCCCCAAGTTAGACATCCATCCTCCACTCCACAAGTTAGACATCCACCCTCCACAAGTTAGACATCCACCCTCCCCAAGTTAGACATCCATCCTCCACTCCACAAGTTAGACATCCATCCTCCCCAAGTTAGACATCCATCCTCCACTCCACAAGTTAGACATCCATCCTCCACTCCACAAGTTAGACATCCACCCTCCCCAAGTTAGACATCCATCCTCCCCAAGTTAGACATCCATCCTCCACTCTACAAGTTAGACATCCATCCTCCCCAAGTTAGACATCCATCCTCCACTCCACAAGTTAGACATCCATCCTCCCCAAGTTAGACATCCATCCTCCACTCCACAAGTTAGACATCCACCCTCCCCAAGTTAGACATCCATCCTCCACTCCACAAGTTAGACATCCATCCTCCCCAAGTTAGACATCCATCCTCCACTCCACAAGTTAGACATCCACCCTCCCCAAGTTAGACATCCACCCTCCCCAAGTTAGACATCCATCCTCCCCAAGTTAGACATCCATCCTCCACTCTACAAGTTAGACATCCATCCTCCACTCCACAAGTTAGACATCCATCCTCCACTCTACAAGTTAGACATCCATCCTCCACTCCACAAGTTAGACATCCATCCTCCCCAAGTTAGACATCCACCCTCCCCAAGTTAGACATCCATCCTCCACTCTACAAGTTAGACATCCATCCTCCCCAAGTTAGACATCCATCCTCCACTCCACAAGTTAGACATCCACCCTCCCCAAGTTAGACATCCATCCTCCACTCTACAAGTTAGACATCCATCCTCCACTCCACAAGTTAGACATCCACCCTCCCCAAGTTAGACATCCATCCTCCACTCTACAAGTTAGACATCCACCCTCCCCAAGTTAGACATCCACCCTCCCCAAGTTAGACATCCATCCTCCCCAAGTTAGACATCCATCCTCCACTCTACAAGTTAGACATCCATCCTCCACTCCACAAGTTAGACATCCACCCTCCACAAGTTAGACATCCACCCTCCACTCTACAAGTTAGACATCCATCCTCCCCAAGTTAGACATCCATCCTCCACTCTACAAGTTAGACATCCATCCTCCCCAAGTTAGAAATCCACCCTCCCCAAGTCAGACATCCACCCCCCACTCTCCAAGTCGGACATCCATCCTCCACTCCACAAGTTAGACATCCACCCTCCCCAAGTTAGACATCCATCCTCCACTCTACAAGTTAGACATCCATCCTCCACTCCACAAGTTAGACATCCACCCTCCCCAAGTTAGACATCCATCCTCCCCAAGTTAGACATCCATCCTCCACTCTACAAGTTAGACATCCATCCTCCACTCCACAAGTTAGACATCCACCCTCCCCAAGTTAGACATCCATCCTCCCCAAGTTAGACATCCATCCTCCACTCTACAAGTTAGACATCCATCCTCCCCAAGTTAGACATCCATCCTCCACTCTACAAGTTAGACATCCATCCTCCCCAAGTTAGACATCCACCCTCCCCAAGTCAGACATCCACCCCCCACTCTCCAAGTCGGACATCCATCCTCCACTCCACAAGTTAGACATCCACCCTCCCCAAGTTAGACATCCATCCTCCACTCTACAAGTTAGACATCCATCCTCCCCAAGTTAGACATCCACCCTCCCCAAGTCAGACATCCACCCCCCACTCTCCAAGTCGGACATCCATCCTCCACTCCCCAAGTTAGACATCCACCCTTCCCAAGTCAGACATCCATCCTCCATTCCCCAAGTCAGACATCCATCCTCCATTCCCCAAGTCAGACATCCATCCTCCACTCCCCAAGTTAGACATCCATCCATCCATCCTCCACTCCCCAAGTTGGACATCCATCCTCCACTCCCCAAGTCAGACATCCATCCTCCCCAAGTCAGACATCCATCCTCCACTCCCCAAGTCAGACATCCATCCTCCCCAAGTCAGACATCCGTCCTCCACTCCCCAAGTCAGACATCCATCCTCCCCAAGTCAGACATCCATCCTCCACTCCCCAAGTCAGACATCCATCCTCCACTCCCCAAGTGCTTAAACGTGAACTTGTCTTTTAAGAGTACATGTTATGTTTGTATTCTGAACATGAGCAACACGATCAATTTCATCTGAGAGGAAATAAAGTTGACTGTCTGTAATCACATTGCACCTTTCCAAATGAAATGGGGAGAGAGGGATTGCAAGAAATAAAGTCACCAGAAAAAACGTCACAAAATTTGGTAGAAAAAAAAGTCACAAATCTAGAAGGAGAAAAAAGTCACATATTAAAAGTCAGCGAAAGATCAAAGTTTTAAAAGCACCAGATCCGCTGATATTTCCCCTGTCCTGTCTGATGTTCCGCCCAGCTCCATGCAGTATTTCCTGTACAATCTTTCTGCCTTCTCGTCGGTCGTCGACACAGAGGTTACGCAACCGATTCTGCATCAGGCTATACTGCGGTTTTACACGTTTGTGGGCTTGGGTGCCGACAGTATCTTGCTGCATTATTGTTCTCGCTGTTGCCTTAACTCTCTAAAACCCCTCCATCGATCGCCAGACTGACGGTTGACAGTGTCCGACAAGGTTGTAGAACTTGTTGTTCCAGCCCTCACAAAGGTTGTAGAACTTGTTGTTCCAGCCCTCACAAAGGTTGTTTGTTCATGGATTATGCTGTTCACGGCTGTGTCGTGTACATTACAGAATGCGGGTGGGAATAAGCGAGGACCATAGCGCATTCTCAGAGGCTGCATAAGAGCGATGTTTTGTGCTGCTTGATGCTGACCCAGACGATAGTGTCCGCTGACGTATGTACAGCCAGAGTGGTTCAGGTGGATCTTCTGGCTGGTTAGAAATCAGACACTTCATGCCTTTTTTGGATGTCAAGCGGCAGAAATACCAGGCAGATAATACGGATTACGGATTTACACGTGGAATGCTGAGTGTAGATACAACCATTAAGGCACAATATTATGCTACCTATATTTTGTTTTGGATCATTCCATGCGGGCAAACAACAACAACAACAAGAACCAAAGTCAGTAAATCAAAATGTAGCAAAGTATATCCCGCACAACCAGATTAAAAGTTTAATTTTTTTAAAATCTTATGTTGTTGTTTTTTACTCAGACATAAAACACAAGGAGCAGTGTTAAATGATAACTGTCGTTGCAGGAATCTCTTTTATGCAAAAGTGAGGACATGTCATGGTATTCCCAAGTATGTGACCACATGCGGATTCTGTTGTCTTAACTGAAATTAGGATAATCTTATCAACAACGTGGGAAGAGTAAGAGAGAGGGAAGGGGGGTGGGTGGGGTACATGTTAGATCGAGTTTGGCCATAACTATTTTGAACAGTAGTCTTGAAGTGCTCACAACATAAGACCTGCACGCACTGCAGAGGAAATGACCACTTCTGGACAGGGACACCCCGCCTCTGTATGCACGGCTCGCACGCTTTCCTTGCACGTGACTCTGAATGCACGCGGAAGCAGCGCGGTGAACGGCCCTAATGCCGCTGGAGCCATTTATCTGGAAGGGAACTTGGTACGGAAATGAAAACGTCAATAGCAAATGAGTCGTTGTCACCGACGCTCAGTGTGTGTGTGTGTGTGTGTGTGTGTGTGTGTGTGCGTGCGTGCGTGTTTCTCTCTCTCTCTCTCTCTCTCTCTCTCTCTCTCTTTATCCTTCTCTATGTATATGTAGCTATCAATATATATATATATATATATATATATATGTGTGTGTGTGTGTGTGTGTGTGTGTGTGTGTGGTGGGTAGATAGCACCATGCATACAGAATTCAGTGTAGACAAAACTAAAAATCAGATGTAATCTCTCACGGATGTTCAGACTGTCTACGTTTTGAAGCAATCTCTTGGGCATAATCATGACGACGACGATGACAACGACGATGATGTTGTTGATATGGATACTGTTCAGAGCCATCCTTGGTCAGAGAGGAAGCTCGAAGTGCTTTACAAACACGGAATCATTTGCTCAACAGGCGATCATCATGTATTTCTTGTGTCATTCAGTCAGGTTTTTGCTACGCGCGCGCGCGCGCGCGAACACACACACATTTAACGTGTAACGTTTATGTCCGACTGAATATTTTTCTTACCTCGCCATGTAGGCAGCCACACTCCGTTTTCGGAGGTGTACATGCTATGTATCTTCTTATTTCCATAACCCACCGAACGCTGACATGATGACAGGATCTTCAACGTGCGTACTTTATCTTCTGCGTGCGTATACACACGGGAGGGCTGGGAGGGGGGTGGGGTAGGGGGTTCAGGCACTAGCAGGTCTGCACATGTTGACCTGGGAGATCGGAAAAATCTCCTTCCTTAACCCATCAGCCGCTCCGAAACTGGGGATCGAACTCGAGAAAATCGGGCGAGATTCCAGTGCTCTAACCATTCGACCACCGCAATCAGTCATTTCTGATCATCACAGACGGAACGTTTTCTTGGCAGGTGGTATAATTTCAGAAGAAAATACACATTCCATTCCAACCCTATTCCGATTTAATGTCTTGTCTGCCTCGTTTTGAGTGCACGTGCGTGAGCGCTTCTCCACCTGGTGTTTGTTACCTGAAAATAAGAACCCCCCTCCTTCCGCGACATACGCATTCGAAACGGAACATTCGTAATTAAATACAGGTGAGCGCTTATTAATTAAAAAACAACAATTTCGCAGTGACTCACTCCGAGTTCAACGTATTTTATCTTCATTTTCTTCCTTTCTTGTCACCCAGCTTACAAATCAACCTGCTTGTGTGTGTGTGTATGTGTGTGTGTGTGTGTGTGTGTGTGTGTGTGTGTGTGTGTGTGTGTGTGTGTTCGGTTGTCTTCTTGTCTTAATATCCATCCATCGAACAGTCCGATCATGTGTATGCATGCATTTACCTATTATGTGATGTTGCATGGTACTGATGAAAGCATGTGCATAGACACGCATAAACATACATGAGCGCGCTCTCAGAGAGAGAGAGAGAGAGAGAGAGAGATTCAGATTCAGATGTTTATTCAGATAAAGGCCTTGGCCCCATACTGAAGGGGCTAATACAAAGGAACATAATACATTATTTTCATTAACAAAGGTAACAGTTAACAGACATGAGAGAGAGAGAGAGAGAGAGAGAGAGAGAGAGAGAGAATGCGAATGCGAATGCTTTATTCATCAGCCCATGGCCCCACATGAAGTGGTAAGTGAACACATACCATTACAAAATATTCGAAAACAAAATCAAATTAAAAATGATACTAGAAATAAGAGACAATATTTCATGAAATACTACGAGGTTACAATTTCTCAAAATCTGAATGCTTTATATTTTAAAAATATTGATAGATTACATCCGTCACGCTGTCTAGTGGATAACATCAGAAGACTTGGTTAAAAGGCGCATGGATGTTGGTAATACGTGGAAGGAATAAACTTCAGTCTGATTTCAGTAAGGGCTCGACAGCACAAAACAAATTGTAAATGAGAGAGAGAGAGAGAGAGAGAGAGAGAGAGAGAGAGAGAGAGAGAGAGAGAGAGAGGACAAGACAAAACAAATTCTTTATTATCGAGGATAATAGATAAGCACTGGCGCGCTTTTTTTCATCCAGCCCCCGCCCTGAAACAAGGTCTACACTACACAAAACTACAGACAGACAGAGAGAGAGAGAGAGAGAGAGAGAGAGAGCAATGCAAATGGCGAATGACTTTTACCCATCTGGACGCTCCTGACTTACTGTAACCAACGCCACTGTAGCATATGGATCGAAGACAAATGTAAATTGTCACTGCCTCTTCGATCGGTGTTTGGGTTTGTTGCTCATCGATTTTACTTCTTTTTACTAGGAGTGATATAAAACATAAAACAAAAAGACAAAATCTCAACAAAAAGACATAAACACAACAACAAAAGACAAAAAAAAATCAACAACGATATGTGGGTGTTTGTACTGAGATTCATGAGATCTGTACACACACACACACACACACACACACACACACACACACACCACACACATACACGAAGTTCGTCGTATTGTGTACGTGTCATCCTGTTCCTCCCATTCACACCTGTACCCCACAGTATGTCTGCATTAGGACCCCTGGCTGATTCATATAAACATTATAACTTTGATTCTCTCTCTCATGTAAATCTCTTTCTTTTATATTGCTCGCATTAGCTTGCTGTTTGCTTTCGTGTTTATTTGTGATGTCTTTTCTGAGAGCAGAATATATATAATTTTGTGTATCAATACCTGTGAAAACAACAACAAAACTTGTTCCCCCCGCCTCTCCTAAAAAAGCAAACAAAATTTATTCAATCTCTGTTTCATTTTCCATGTGTTTCTTCCCCTCTATGTCTCCCCTCCCACCCCCCACCCCTCCCGCCCAGCACACACACACCACTTTAACCCACTTTCGGAAACAGTTGTATTTTCATTGAATCAAAGTAATCATGCTTCCATTGCAAAAGTGCATTTTTTGCATTCTCATTTGCAGTACTGTTATTTGATGTATTAATTCATTATTCCAGTTTCATACAATAAGCATGTGTTTGTGTTTATAGCTCATGTATTCATGCCCACTCCATCTTTCTTTCTCATCCTTCCACTTGCTCTTCCCTTAACCCCTCTTCTCTCTCCCTTCCCAGTCCACCAACATTATTCTTACATTCTGATGAGTGTGAATTTCTTTTTATGTATAAATTTGAGAGGCTTATGCCTTTAACATTTAGTATTGTGTATAGACCCTATTTAGGGAATGGAGTAGGCGGAAAAAAGCACACTCTTGTCCTCTCTCTCTCTCTCTCTGTCAACTTTGAGGAAAAAATGCCTGAATGGTATGTAAATGAACACATACCATGCTACATTTTGCTGTGACTCCTGTTAAGGGCCAGAGGCCTGACAATTAAAACATTTTTTGACTTTGACTCTCTCTCTGTGTCGACATTTGCATCACGACGGAATCAGTATCACTTTGTTATCTATGACAGAGAAGATCGGTAGTACAGGCCGTGATACAGTTACATGCAGAACAGTAAAACACAACAGACAACACAAAAACGCTCAACAAACTCAACGCAAGCCCAACAAACAAACCAACCAACCAACCGCCTTTCCACTATTATCCCCCCCCAACCCCCCCCCCCCCCCCCCCACATACATGATATCCAAATACGCGCAATTACATGCGCGCACGCTCTCTCTCCCCCCCCCTCTCTCTCTCTCACACACACACACAACAACAACAACAACAACAACACACCTGATGCACACACGCATGCACAGTACTGAATTTGCATGGACATATGGCGGCAAAGACAATAGAATAGTAAAGGGAAAACACAGAATAGGTGTAAAGCTAAATCCACATCCACATCACCCGGAAAGCCCAGCACTTGACGAGGCACCCTGTTATTTTACCGGTAAAGGAACCAGGATGGAAAAGATCTCGGATATGCGAGGCATCTCACGATGAGCTACTGCATTACAACATGACTGACACAAAGTGAGCAGCTACGCGTCTCCATATCCACTGCTCTGGACGCACGAAGATAAAAAAGACCACCCTTAACCCTTTCACTGCCCAACTCGCATTTACGCAGCAACTAGGTAGAGGACCCGTGTCACTGAAGGGTGACCAGATCATGGGTCTGTCATCCATGAACCTACTGTTCTTAATTTTCGGTAGTTGGATAGGCCATATTTTCTACATATCGCAGGGGGAATCCCCATCAATTCTTAGACTCCATATTTTCTGTGTTTGTAGCACAAGGGAATTTCGCACACTAAACTGACTGGCGGTGAAATGTTTTTTTTTAACAACGTGACTGTACGGTGTTACTTTTGTCACAACAAATTTCTCTGTACAAAATACGGGCTGTTCTCATCGGGGAGATCGCGTCGCCACAGTGCAGCGCCTCCCATACATAATATTATAGGTTTTTGTTTTCTTTTCCTCTCTGCAAATGTTTTTGTTTAATTATCAACGTGAATTTTTCTACATTAATGTTTCAAAGGACAACCATTTTTTTTGCCATGGGTTCTTGTACATGCTCAAAGTACATGCTACATATGAGATATGATGTGATTGAGTGATGGCCTAGAGGTAACGCGTCCACCTAGGAAACGAGAGAATCTGAGCGCACTGGTTCAAATCACGGCACAATCGTCAATATTTCCCCCCCTCCACTAGACCTTGAGTGGTGGTCAGGCCTCTAGTCATTCGGATGAGACGATCAACCGAGGTACCGTATGCAGCATGCACTTTACGCACGTAAAAGAACCCACGTCAACAAAAAAAGGTTGTTCCTGGTAAAATTCTGTAGAAAAATCCACTTCGATAGGAAAAACAAATAAAACTGCACGCAGGAAAAAAATACAACAAAACAGGGCGGCGCTCTTAGTGTAACGACGCGCTCTCCCTGGGGAGAGCAGCCCGAATTTCACACAGAGAAATCTGTTGTGACGAAAAAGAGAAATACAGTACAATACAATACAATATCGGTTTATCGTCTTATCCCAAAGACTAGCAAGACAACCACTCAAGGACAAGTAGAGGGGGGAAGTAAACCTCAAAGTCTGTATACGGGAATGGAACCCGTGGACACTCGCTTCCTAGTCGGGAGCATCACCATTAGGCCACCACTCCATCTCTGCATCAACAGTCAGTAACTGTGAACAGGTTCAAAGATGAGGATAAAACGCCCCTCTTGTGCGCTCCTGTGATAACACAGATTCTGAAAATACCCATGCTGACCAGAAAACCGCTCTTATGAGGAACCCACAATCATAAATTATCAACAACGCAACGGAGAGGAAGACTGTCATTCAGAAATAACCATGAAGGGATCACTCCCAGATGGACGTCCGGGACTATACCACTAAGGTGGGATCAATGTTTACAGCTGAGAGGACCCAGATACGTCCGCAGGAATCGTCTAAAATCGCGTTGCAGTTGTTCCTACTCTTATAAGTCCGGATAAGACAGGATAGGCTTTTCACTACCGGTTGTAAATCTCATGGACTTTTGAGGATCCTGGGGGACCAGTTTGGAACTGGTTGCTAAGGATCATGTCAGGGCACGTGTTCAACAAACGTTTGTACTTTTTCTCTGAAACCATGCGTTTACTCTTTCCTTGGAACTTGTGAACGGTTCCGAATACAGCAACAATTATCGATCGATGCCAAAGCCAATACTATGAAACATTACTATATGCATTTACTTAAAGAGTAAACGAGGAATATAATTTGATTATCACTTGTTTACCCTATTTATAATGAATTAATTGTAGTAACTGAAGCACGTAACAGCATTACGCAAATGAGATATCAGATCAACAACAAACAGTTCGCAAAATGAAGGAAAAAAAACTGCTGTCTTGGCAAAATCTGATTAATTAATTTCGGACAAACTGTGAATGTTATCCTGTAACAACTGCAACAGATGTCTGTAAAAGCCGAAGTGAAGAGCAAACGC
>NC_134878.1:42801308-42821308 GCF_041734735.1 Babylonia areolata
ATTTCTAAAATTTATTGTCCTGAATCTACGCGAAAGGCGAAGGTCGCCACATGAAGCCCTCGCGGGAGCATCAGAACAAAAAACAAACAATGGACACATATTTCTAAGTTCGTGTATTGTAAGTATACCTGAACACGGAAATACGATCGTGACCTCTGCCACCTTGCTACTGTATATCGTGGGATGCAGAAGCCTAAGGGTTCCCACAAGTTCGGAAACTCAGTTTGATGAGATAGAGGGCTTAGCGCAGTCTGAGATCAAAGGCCCACTGCAACGTACTTGCGCACTTACTTGACTCGGATCGAAGGATGTCACGGGGAATTACCGCCCAAGTTCACATGGTCACAGCCCAAAACGCCCACAGTCTTAAACATTTCTGTCTGACCACTTTCCCACTAACATGATCGCCAGCGTATCTTCAGAAGGATCGCGTTATGAACAACACACACACACACACACACACACACACAGAGGTGGGCTGCTTGGAGAAGGAGAACAGAGCAATGGACTCCACCCACACATTCACACGTGACAGCCTGGCCCAGAACTCCCGGGGCTATTCCTGTGACACAGGATCAATGGCTGTCGGGCAGACGGTGAGGCCACAAAAAATCTGATCCGTACAGCCTCAACTGTAGATGCAGCGAAACCCGCTTCTGTCAATTATGGAGGACGACCAGGGTCATGGATATTGTGAAAATTAGCTTGGGATTAATTACTGCACCGTGGGGTTGTTTTTGGGTTTGCACATTCTTGTGTGTTGGCGTTAAGAGTTCGCACGTTATAATTATAGTGTGACCGAGATTTCCCTGGCTATTTCTGTGAAAGGGGATAAAAAAAAGGGTTTGAAGTAAAGACGGGGACACAAAGGTGTGTGCATATAATAATAATGGATACTTATATAGCATACTATCCAGAAATCTGCTTTAGGTGCTTTACAAAAACGCTTTTGTTAACATAAAACATTACATCAATGTTACATACACACACCAAAATGTGACTACACACACACACACACACACACACACACACACACACACGCACACACACACAATGCATGCATACATTTTAACATACATGTGTATCTAACAGCTACCCTAACTGTTAACATACGCACACATAGGCAGGCACAAACTTACATAAACACACGCACACACAATACACATTCATATACATGCATGTAGTTATGTACACATACATATGTATACACACATAGTCAAGCACAGCTAACGCAAAGGAAGTGGACCTACCAAATTGAATTTATTGCTGAGGAAAAAGGCGAGTTTTGAGACGAGATTTAAAAGATGCGAGGGAATCAGAATGACGGAGGTTATCAGGGAGTTTGTTCCACGTCTTTGACGATTGAAAAGAAAACGTTCTGTGTCCATAGGTCTTACTTCTGACGTGAGGTGTCCTGAGAAGTCGAGTATCAGAGGAAGAACGGAGCTGGCGAGACGGGGTATAGATATGGAGGAGTTCAGAAAGATACTTGGGACCAGATCCGTTGACTGCAGAAAAGGTCAGAGTGGATAGCTTATAGTCTATTCGATCAGAAACAGGCAACCAGTGGAGAGACTGAAGGAGAGGAGAAACATGGTCAAATTTAGAAGCTCTGCAAATGAATCTGGCAGCGTTATTCTGAATTCGTTGGAGTCTAATAGATATTTGGGAAGGCCGGCCAAAAGAGAGTTGCAGTAATCCGATCTTGATAGAACCAGAGAGCATACAAGTGTCTTGGTTGCATCGGTTAAGAGATAGTGGCAGATAGAGCTGATTCTACGCAGTTCCAAGTAGGCACCTTTACAGATACTGGAAATGTGCTGTTGGAAGGAAAGAGAATGGTCTGGGACTGCGAACAGAAGGAGAAAGTGAAACAGGTGTGCTATTGATCAGAACAGGGTCAGGAAAGGAAGGATGCTGACGAAACTTCTTTGGACAGGTTATCATAAATTCAGTCTTATCATCATTTAGTTGCAGCTTGTTGAGAGTCATCCAGTCCTTTAGGCCAGCAATGCACTCCCGGACCAGAACAAAACATAACGTAATACTTTCCGATTCTTTCGTGGGTGTTTTGTTTTAATTCGTTTTGTTTTTCATTCAGTAGGTCTAATTTTTTTTTTTTTTTGTTTTTGTTTCTGATAAAGTAGAAGGAAAGGGATGTGATGTGAAATGAAGATTATGGTGTGTATTTCATAAACGTTCTCTCTATCTGTGTGTGTGTGTGTGTGTGTGTGTGTGGGTGTGTGTGTGTGTGTGTGTGTGTGTGTGTGTGTGTTTATGCGTGCGTTTGTATGTGTACGTGGGAACGTGTTTATTAGTGATAAGTTTAATGTACATGCCTCATTATTATGAGCATGGAAGAGGAAGACAAATACTGAGATGAGGGTCAGTTTACAGGTAGATGAATTTGTGAGTGTGTGTGTGTTTGAAGAACAAAAAGACGCAAATTTTGCTTTGGAAGTATCAATGTAGTTCAAAGAAAGCTACGCTGGTATGGCCAGGTTACAAGATCCAATGGCCTTACTTAAACAATCCTCCCGGGGACTGTTAAGGGAGGGAGGTGGAGGCAGAGACAGAAAAGAACGATGCACTGACAACATTGCAGAATGGACGGGAAAACCATTTTCAGAGACCCGGGCTTTGACACACAACCGACAGACCTGGCGTAATCTGGTGAACAGTTCTTCTGTGCACCACCCCAGTGACTCTCCACAGAGTTAATGGAGAGGAAAAAGAAGTTTATTTGAAGACATTGCCTGCCCTCCAACTCCACCACTCACCCGAATATGAAATAAACGAATGAAGGATACTAAAAATAAACCAAGAAGAAAAACAACAACAAATGAAATAGATAAATAATTAGATGACTAAATAAATAAATAACAACAACAGAACCGCAACCAAAACCAAGCAATTCACAAACTATTTGTCTGACCACGTCTTTGCAACCACAACTTCACGACCAGAAAACTTGTGTTAAAAAGTAATGTTACAATCAGAAACATGTGTTAAAAAGTAATGCTACAACCAGAAACTTGTGTTAAAAAGTAAATTTACAACCAGAAACGTGAGTTAAAAAGTAATATTACAACCAGAAAACTTGTGTTAAAAAGTAATATAAGAACAAGAAGTGTAATTAATATTACAACAAGAATTCCAAACTGTGGTAAAGGAGCATCAGATAATCAAAGACAAGACAAAGAAGGAAACAAACGACCCAAACTGGAGACAAACCGTTCAGGACACGGAGCAATGGCCGGGCTCCACCTACTCATTCACACGAGACAGTCTGGCCCAGAAATCCCAGGGCTATTTCTGTGAGACAGGATCGATGTCTGTAGGGCAGATAAAAGTCTGATCCGTACGGCCTCAACTACAGGTGTAGATGCAGCCAAACCGCTGCTGTTGATTTGGAGGAAGACCAGGGTCATGGATATTTTGAGGATCCGCTTGGGATCAATTACTACAAACGAGAAGAAGCAGAAGCTTTTGGATTTGCACCTTTTTGTGTGTGCTGGCCTTAAGGAGTTCGCACGTGATACAGTGTGACCCACATATCCTTTGCTATTTCTGGGAAAGGGGATCAATGACTCTGTAGGAAAAACGGTAACACAAAGGTATGTGCTAATAGGCCAGATCAATGAATAACGTGATACATTTTGGTTCTTTCTTTACAGTATTTCCTTTCCGTTAAAGTGGAATATGATTACATGTTTACCCTCTTCCTCTCTCTCCCTCTCTGTGTGTGTGTGTGTGTGTGTGTGTGTGTGTGTGTGTGTGTGTGTGTGTGTGTGTGCGTGCGTGCGTGCGTGCGCGCGCGCGTATATGCAGATATACGTGAGAGCGTGTCTATGCTTGATAAAGTTTATGTGCATGTGTGCATGCACACATACACGCGTGCATAAAAGAGAATCGGACAAACATAAAGCCAATTCATAGGTAAATAAATTTAGACTGTGTGTATTTGAAGAGATGTATGTTGTCAACATACAAGTTGAAATGAAAAACGAGGGGAGGCAATGGCAGGTGTTCTTACCAGATTCTGCAACACAATCTGGCAAACAGGCCAACATGGAAAAAGTCTAATACCGCAAGAAAGGCAACTTAATCCACGCCGGAATTACACAACTATCAGTCTGATCAGCCTTGCAAGCAAAGTGATGCTCAAAGTAATTCTGACTACTCATATCACAGGCAGAATTCGTATCAGGAATGCTCGTTATGTTTGTGTCAGTGCTTGGGTATTTGGGTGGATGAGAAAGTTCGAGAATAATGAACAAAGTATTTATGAAAGAATTTATGAATAACACAAGTGGACCACTGATTTTCTCTGTCCGTCTGTTGCTCTGTCTGTCTGCCTGTCTTCCTCTCAATGCCTCTCTGTCTCTGTCTGTCTCTCTCTTTCGTGATCGTTGTCTCCGTGAAACAAAAGCCTCAATTGAACGAGACATCCCAAACACCCATCGTAACAGACAGCGGCGGAAGATGAAACAGTGGAGGGAGAGGTGGTGGTGGTGGTGGAGGATGATGATGAGGAACTGGAGACGGAAGAGGGGGACGACGGCAATGAAATCATTCTCAAGAAAAGGAGGAGGAGAAATTTAAAAAAAATATATTCTGCTATTCAGATGTCAGTTTCCCACCTCCCCATTCCTCCAGACAAGGTGACTGGGATATGTTGGAATAGATGTTCCTCACAGTCATATCATTTGCTACGTAAGAGGAATGCAAAATAAAACTATTTTTGAACGATCTGGCAATGGGTCAACTAGCAAAATATATTTCAAAGATCAAATGCATTAGACTGGGGCTTTTCGCGTTGTTTTCGTTTTGGGCTCGAATGCTGCAAAAATCAATCGATACTTTCTTTTCTCTAAATGCTCTCTCCTCTATTCCCTGCGCCCGCTCTCTTCCACACACATACACACACACACACACACACAGACAGAGAGAGAGAGAGAGAGGGAATATATATATGGCGGGTGGGCACCGCGTGCTGCGTACGTGCGTGTGAGCAGGTGTGTGCGTGCGTACGTGCGTGCGTGCACGCACGTACGCTCACACGAAGCAAAGTTATCACTGTGCACTCACGTCAAGTACAAAGCTCCATGACAGTGTATGTCCCGGGGGAAATTTCGTGATCTAAACAGCTGCTTCATTTTCGACAACACGATACTTTTCTTTTTGGTTCTTGTGACCGATGGTTACAGATTCTGCCCTTCGTGATCCTGTGGCCTACCGCTTGGCAGCATGCTCTGCACTGCATGATGTAACTTTACATCCGCTGGGTAGCATCAATATCCCCGTCAGTCTTAGGTTTTGCTAAAGTATACAATGAACAAGCCACCAAGCGAATAAAATAAATCAATAATCCATGTCTTCTCTAATTATCTGCTTCCCATACAGATGGACAGATAGTAAAAGGAGGATAAAGGCGGAATAGATGAATACAAAATGATGAAAATAGAATGAAATGAAATAAAATCATACAAAATTTATAATAATAAAATGATTATAATAAAAACAAAACAAAAAACAAATGGCAAAATTAATCAAACATTTTTTCCCACCCCCTTACCCTCTTTTTTTTTTCCAACTGTTCGCTTCCTCAATTGACAGAAAGATATAAATCAAGAAAACAAAAGAACTGGAACAATGTCAGAAAAAGAAGGGAGACAGGCTGAGAAGAAAGCTAAAGAAACAAACGAAGGAACATACAGAAAGGAAAAAACAAAAAACAAATGAAGGGGACAGAAAACAATAAAGACGTACAAACGGAAAGAAAGAAAGGAATAAAGAAAGAAGAAAAGGTGAAAAAAGTAAAAAGAGAACATAAAAAAATATGAAAAGAAATAAAGAATAAAATAATGAAAGTTGAAAGAAAAGAATGAAGAAAAGAAACAAAAAACAAAAACAACAAGAAACGACGAAGTAAAGAAAGAAGAAAGAGAAATATAATAAAGTAGACAACACAAATGAAGAAGAAAAAAAAAAAGATAAATAAAGGAAACAGATCTAAAGACATTAAAAAAAGACTTGGCGATAAGCTGGGACGTGGCATTTAGTTTAATAGGATAGATACTACACGCGGGTACTGTTATAAAAAATAAAAATAACAGCAACCGAAAAACAACAACAAGAACGTCAACGCTGCTTAAGGTGAAGAATAGAAAGACAGAAATATAAAAACTCCGATAGCACGCGAACAGCCATACGCGATCAAAACGAACACATAAAGGGACAAACTCAGCAAGACGGAACACGGTGCAAGAGAAAGGTGCAAGCGAACTTCTGGAGCATCTAGACCTTCGTTCCAAAGAACATGTTTAACAACGACAGTCTGAAACTCCAATCCCTGCTGCATGTCCATGGCTGTTGTATTACATCCACCGCTAGTCTATATCATTATTATCATTATCATCATTATTATCATCATCATCATCATCATTATCATTATTGTTGTTGTTATTACTATTAGCAGTAGTAGTAGTAATCGTTATTTTTAATTTCATCATTATAATCATCATCAGTGGAGTGATGGTCTAGATGAAAAGGCTGTAGTGATGCATACCACTGCTCTCCACCAAACTTTTCAGCTACGTGTCCTGTGTTTAGAGAAGATTTTTGGGGTCTCATGCAAAACAAAATGGTCTCATGCGGTGTAGAGGCCCAACGTTGTCAACTGATTGTGCGCTCTCTACACAGATGAAGTTGAATAATAAGCACGAAGAAGAAAGATAAAGACGTTCTCTCTTCCGCTCTCTCCCCTCTTTGTTGTTGTTGTTGTTGTTGTCTCACATACACATGGGAGAGAGAGAGAGAGAGAGAGAGAGAGAGAGAGAAGGAACGCGAGTGAGCTAGCGAGAGAAAGAGAGTGTGTGTGTGTGTGTGTTAGAGAGAGAGACAAACAGAAAGAGACAAACAGACAGACAGAGACAAAAGAGAGACATAGTAACAGAGAGAGAGAGAGAGAGAGAGAGAGAGAGAGAGAGAGAGAGAGAGAGAGAATGACAATGATCCTGATGACGATAAGACTGCGGGAAAAATCAACACCCCTTCCTTAATTTACAAAAACAAACAAACAAAACAAAAAAAGCATGGACTGGTAACAGGACTAAAAGTAAGGATTACAAAGAAAGAAGGATAGAAAGAAAGATCAACATTAAGAATGAAATAGAGAAGGAACGATGAAAGGAGTTCACAAACAAATGAACCGATTAAGGAATGAAGGGATTTACTCAAAATCACCAAACATAAAAGACCGAATAAAACACATGCAAAACAACAAAAACAACAACAACAACAACACACACACACAAAAGAAGAAGAAAGATATACAGAACAAGAAAGACTGGAACACACGAACACCAACCACCAGGAACAAATAAAGAGACAAACAAACGGGCGAGGAAAAACAAAAGACTAGAAAGAAATGAAAAGAAGAGATAAAAGAGAGAAAGAAAGCCAGCAAAAAGACCGCCCCAAAAAAACAAAACAAAAAAAAGCACAAAAAACAAACAAAGAAAAAAACAAAAAAACAAACAACAAACACACACGCACACACAAACACACAAACACACACACAAACAAAAGAAAACCACAGACCCCCCGCAGACTAATTGATTTTTCGTGTCGCCTGTCACAATCTTAGCTCAAGTTCGGGAACTTCTTTAAAATTAGTTTGACTTGGGAATTCTTTGAAGTGGACTTGAAACAAATATAATTATTCTGGGCCACAGCGATCAATACCGAGCGGGTTGACGGTGTGTGTGGGGGTGGGTGGGGGAGTGAGGGGAAGGGGGTGGGGAGGAGGGGGACATGCGTTTGTGTGTATGTATGGTTGTGTGTGTGTGTGTGTGTGTGTGTGTGTGTGTGTGTGAACTTTTTTATATATACAGTGATCGATATGAAGTGGTTTGACAACACTGAATTCCCTCGAGGTTCATAAGTGTGTGTGTGTGTGTGTGTGTGTGTGTGTGTGTGTGTGTGTGTGCACACGCGTGTGCGTGTGTGGTTTGGGGTGTTTTTTTGTGTGAGTGTTGGAAGTGTGTGTGTGTGTGTGTGTGTGTGTGTGTGTGTGTGTGTGTGTGTGCTCGCGCGCGCGCGTGCATGCGTGTGTGTGTCTGTATTTATGTCTGTGTGTCTAAGTGTGTATGTGTTCGTGTCTGCATGTTTGCCTGTCGTTTTATGCATGCTGACGTTTCTCTCCATGGCACAGAACTCAGGCAAGACCCTATCGAAATCGGTTCTCTCCCCGTATAAAAGACAAAAGTCAACAAGGAACAAGCTACCAAACAACCCATCTCACCCACTTTACAATCAAGCGAGCAACCAAACCCGCCAACAAAACGACCACGAAACCAAGAACGAACACACAACCAGGCATCTCATGACTCACCAAGCTATGGCTAAGAGACGAGAGGACTTCTCGCTGTTTCGTTTCAGACTCGAACGAGTTTGTTGCTGTTTATTCTCTCCTCAGACAATTCAGCAGACTGCCCATACCAGGTGTGAAGAGGTATGGGATGTCCAGGAACTCTTCGCCAAAATCTCCTGGATTTTCAGGAACTCTATGCAATAGTTTTGCAGGATTGTCTGGAACTCGACTACACTGTAATTTCTGGAACTCTGTCCTATTATCTCGAGGAGCGTACGCTGGTACCTCCAGGTACGCTGTAATCTAAGGGATCTCAAAGAACTGTTAACTTCAGGATCTCTATGCTGTAATCCTCAGGATCTCTATGCTGTAAATCCTCTTCAGGATCTCTATGCTGTAATCTTTAGAATCTCTATGCTGTAATCCACAGGATCTCTACGCTGTAATGTCCAGGAACTCTATGCTGTAATCTGAAGGACCTCAAGGAACGCTGCAATCTCAAGGATTTCCAGACACGATCAGTTGTAATCTCCAGGAACCATACAAAAGAGTTCTGGGTAAGAGGTCAACGTGACCAACGTGGAGACTTGACCAAGGATAGTGGTGATGACAGTGCCTTGCAGAACTCAGGGGTTCTGTGTCCGATGGAGCTCGTGACCTGAAACATTCATACGACATGCCTCTGATCAACCGTGTCTTCGAAATCACAAACATACACACACACAAGCAGAGCCATACACACCTTCACATACAAACAGAAATACAATTACAAACACACAGAAGCGCATACATACACAAGCAAACATGCATACACACACACACGAGAGAGAGAGAGAATGAGAGAGAGAGAGGAGAGAGAGAGAGAGAGAGAGAGAGAGAGAGAGAGAGAAAGAGAGAAAGAGAGAGGAGGAAATAAAGAAGCAGACAGGAAAAAGAGAGACAGATACAGAAAGAGATGGGGAGATGGGGGTGGGGGTGCGGGGAGAGACAAACACTATCATGTGGAAGAAAGACATAAACACAAACAGAAACAGGCAGACAGACACAGAGGTCATACGAGGGACAAGACACACACACACACACACACACACACACACCACCAAATAGACAAGAATGACCAATTGTAAGAGAAAGAAAGACGGAAAGACCACTGCCCACTGCCCCAACCAAGTACATCAATTGAAAGGAAAGGGCCACGGGAAGAAACAAGAAGGTCCGTGATAAACGGCAAGGCAGCATCTCTCTTGAGGGTCACGACACTCAGCCCCCATCACAGACGTCAGGCATGATCAGCCTGCCCTGGCCGTCACTGGGCTCACAGTCACACTGTTTTCACACTGCCTTTTGTTCTTCCCAAGAGCTACGTGCCGAAATAGTTGACAGAGAGGAAGAGAAGGGGTGGAACGACACAGATTGAAAGAAAGAAAGATGAAGGGAAAGAGAGAGAGAGAGAGAGAGAGAGAGAGAGAGAGAGAGAGAGAGAGAGAGAGAGAGAGATAACGATAACGATTTTTTATTCAGATAAAGGCCAAAGCCCCTTACTGAAGGGGGTGACATTAAAGAAAGATAAATAAGATTTTACATGACACACTATGCATCTTCAACACAAACCAACCAAAAAATATCTAACACAGATGTTCAACAACATTCGAGAGAGAGAGAGAAAGAAAGAGAGAGAGAGGAGAGAGTTAGAGAGAGAGAGGGAGAGGGAAGAGAGAAAGAGAGAGAGAGAGAGAGAGAGAGAGAGAGAGAGAAAGAGAGAGATCTAACATTCTAACATTACATACTTGATGGAGGCAAAAAATACACTGCATAACAGACCTTAGCTGAAGAAAATACGGCTTACAGTTAGTTCGTTCCCATTCTATTTGAATAATATCGTCAGCAAAAGGAATTAACATACACAGATAAAGCAACATCTCCAGTGCAAACCAATCTCATCCTCTGCCTGCCTGAAACATTAATCGCGAAATACTAGAACAAAATATCAAAATACTGGGATGGCTGCGTAGGTGATAAGAAAGAGGAGGGAAAACCATCCTTTGACTACCTGTAACAATGATTATCACATGTTTCCACAAAATATTAAAATAGGGGGATATTTCGGAGGGAGGGGGAGAAGGAGGGTACAAGGGGGTAGCAGAAGAGTGCGGTAAGAAGGACAGAGACGGAGAGAGAGGGGAGACAGAGAGAGAGAGAGAGAGAGAGAGAGAGAGAGAGAGAGAGAGAGAGGAACAGAAAAGGAAAGAGGCAAACAGGGAGTGGAGGGAAGGGGGAAACTGGGTGATGTGAAAACAAACTGCTTTGCCACCTCATGTGGACCGGACGAAATGAAAACGACGGGCGCAATAGCCGAGTGGTTAAAGCGTTGGACATTCAACCTGAGGGTCCCGGGTTCGAACCTCGGTGACGGCGACTAGTGGGTAAAGGGTGGAGTTTTTTCCGATCTCCAAGGTCAACATGTGTTCAGACCTGCTTAGTGCCTGAACTCCCTTCAGGTGTATACGCAAGCAGAAGATCAAGTACGCACGTTAAAGATCCCGTAATCCATGTCAGCGTTCGGTGGGCTATGGAAACAAGAACATACCCAGCATGCACACCCCCGAAAGCGGAGTAAGGCTGCCTACATGGCGGGGTAAAAACGGTCATACACGCAAAAGCCCATTCCTGTACATACGAGTGAACGAGGGAGTTGCAGCTCACGAACGCAGAAGAAGAAGACGAACATCTAATGGCTGGTCAGAGACAAAGACGTCATTCCCTCGAGGTCTGCCCTCCTCCCCCTTCCACTCCCCCCCCCCCTCGCCCCCAATAACACTTCCTTCCGATAACCACGTGGCTTCAAACTGTATCTCACTCTCCGTGTGTGTGGGGGGGAGGAGTGGATATGTGTGATGTGTGTGCATGCGTGATGTGTGTAGTGTGTGTGTGTGCGTGTGAGGTGTATGTAAGTGTGTGTGAGAGTATGTGTGTGTCGGGGCGTGTGCGTGGGTGTGTCTGTTAGTCAGTGCATCCGTGCGTGCATGCGAGCAAGCGTGTGTTTATGTGTGTGAATGTATGTGTCGCTAGTGAGTGTGTGTGTCTGTATGTAGTGTGTGCGTGCGTGCGTGTGTGTGTATGTTTGTGTGTGTGTGTGTGTGTGTGTGTGTGTGTGTGTGTGTGTGTGTGTGTGTGTGTGTGTGTGTGTGTTTGTGGCGAGGACGTGGGGGACATGCAGCGTGACTATGACGGTGGAGATGAGAGTCAAAGAAAAGAGAAAAAAAAGAATGAATAAATGCTTTTATTATCAGTGTAGACATCAGTGCTAAGTGTAGATATAAGTGAGAAAAAGATGGGGGGTGGGGGGTATGGAGAGAGGGGGAGAGATAATGAGAGAGAGAGTGAGAGATGGAGACACTGAGTTACAGAGACAGAGAGAACAAGTCATTGATGATCTTTCATGTCCATTGGTGATACAAGCTGGGGTGGCCATGAGAAAGAGATCAAGGAAAAAGAAGAAAAGAACAGAGGGAGAAAGCGAAAGCGGGAGACAGAAACACAGACAGGTAAATGAAGAAGGGGGAGACAAAGAACGACACAGACAGAGGTAGAAACAGAGAAACAGAAAGAGCGACGGGTACAGAAAACATATTGTTTCCTATCACACGCAGACAGAAAAAAAACGAAATGGAAAGCAACGCCTCAGGGCCACTCAAAATGCAAATGCACTGTCTCCTCCACCTCCTCCCCTCCTCCCACCCCTTTCCATAAATCTCTCTTTCCAATCACCACAGAAGAGCCTGCAGCGTCGAAATAATGCCTAACACCCACCCCTCTCCCGCCCTCTCTCTCCCTGTCTTTGTCTCTAATACCTTTCTGTCTCACACACACACACACACACACACACACACACACACACACACACACACACACACACACACACACACACACACGCTTACCAGCATGCATTCACTCGCACAGATACAGAGAGAGATCAAACTGGACGCACATAGACACCTAATATCAGAGTGCGGAAAGACACGCATTAAACGTAACCCACAGCCAGGTGAACCAACAGCGAGACAGAAAAATATAAAGACAGACACGGTACATCTATCTATCAATCAAAATCGACCTAAAGAGATATCAAGATCAATGTATACCTATTCACGGGTATACGTTTCATGTGTGAGAAACGAAGGCTTCATAATTATCGAGATAAATAGGGGGTTAAGGGAGAAAGGAAGAAAGAGAGAAAGAGAGAGAGAGACAGAAACAGAGAGAGAGAGGAGGGGGGTCTGATCGAGAGCGAGAGAGATATAGAGACAGAGAGGGGGAGGGAGAGACAGAAACAGAGAAAGATGCAGAAACAAAGAGACAGACAAACAGACAGATGTAGAAACACAGACACAGACACACACTGACACACAAACACAGACACACACACACACACACACACACACACACACAGAGGAGAGACAGAAAGACAAAGAGACAGAAACAAGAGACAAAGAGAGGGACAGACACGCCAGACAGGCAGACAGGCAGAAAACACATTGGTTTTACATCATACGTAGACAGAAAAAAAAGCGTAGGAAATGGAAAGCAACTCCTCAGGGCCACTCAAAATGCAAATGATCCGTCTCCTCCACCTCCTCCCCCACCCCTTCCCATAAATCTCTCTTTCCAATCACCACACAACTGCCGAGTGCCGAAGTAATGATTTCCCCTCTCTGTCTATTACACATATACAACCCACATGCACACACGCACACACTCGCTCACTCACTTCCACAGACAGACAGACACACATGCACGCAGACAGACAGAACGACATAATCTTATTAAAACGGACTCACTTGAATTGTGGGAATGTATGTTCACGTATGTGTGCACATATGCGTGTGTATAAATTTGTGTATGTGTGAGTATTTGTTAATGAGTTAAAAATCAAATCCATGCTACCAGAATATAAAAAAAAAATCACACGACAATCACGTCTGTCTGGTAGAAGTGTGTATCAATTCCCAGACCTTTTGTTTGTAATACGCTTAATCTGGACTCGAAAAATTATTTGTGAATGTCTCTTTTAATGTCTGTCAGATTTGTCCCCAGATTAATTGGGCCTCGTTTGCTTAACTCCCCTAGAAACAACAAAATGCTTCTTGGCTTTCATTTCATTACAATTCAGAGAGAGAGAGAGAGACAGACAAACAGATAGACAGAGACAGAGACAGATAGATTCAGATTCAGATGATTTATTCATCCAAGGCCATAGCCCCATATAAACTGGGGGCGATAACAGAGTTTAACATGCGTCACTACAACTATGTGAACACAATAAGCATAACCAGATACCACAACAATTAGGATACTAGTGTTTCTCTCAGCTGAAGTGCTTGAAATAAATACATAGCTAGACTGCATATTGGAGAGAGAGAGAGAGGGGGGGCAGAGAGAGAGAGAGAGAGAGAGAGAGAGAGAGAGAGAGAGTGTGTGTGTGTGTGTGTGTGTGTGTGTGCGTGTGTGTAGTGGAAGGGAAACAAAACGCAGCAAACTCTTCTGTCCTCCTGAAAACGACATTGAAAAATTGCGCAACGAAATTAGAGATGGTTTGGAAGACGGAAAGACAAAGAGACAGAAACAAGAGACAAAGAGAGGGACAGACACGCCAGACAGGCAGACAGGCAGAAAACACATTGGTTTTACATCATACGTAGACAGAAAAAAAAGCGTAGGAATATGACTCTTTTGATTTCAGAAAGATGGGGTGATGGAGGTCCACTGATTCTTCACTGATATAGAAGGCCCCGTTGATTATGCCAGACATAACTCAAGTTTCATCTCTTAAACGAGCCTCTTCAGATATCTCGACGGTGGCTGACCAGATCGAGTTAGGAAATATGCCATATACACCAAAACACCCAAACATAAATACCACCATATTGTTCTATTTTCTATGTTAAGTATGGTTATAGCTTTGTGCAATTCTACTTCTTTCGCCTTCTTTTGGATCAGAGAATATGTTAATTTTGGATGTATGTATACAAGTAAACATGCATTTTCTCTTGTTTTTGTTTGCATCACCTTGAATTTCGTTATATTGCGACTGTAACTGTGATTCATTTTGGAAAACAGGAAAAATAGGAACTTGTTTGGAATGATGAAATATATAAACAATTCTATAAAACAAGAACTCTCTCACACCGCATGACCGTACACAGGCCAGAAATCCGTGGTTTAATCCTACGTGGAGCATCTCTTGCAAGAAGAATGGAACTCGTAGACTGACAGGAAGGCTGGGAGAAAGGAAAGAGGAGACCGTCCTCTGCAGGCTGCACACGGGTCATTCATGTCTGACCCATTCTATGTCTAACAGTTCTCTGCAGGCTGCACACAGGTCATTCATGTCTGACCCGTTCTATCTCTAACAGACCTCTGCAGGCTGCACACAGGTCATTCATGTCTGACCCGTTCTATCTCTCGAAAGGTAAAGAAACTCCATGGGGTGTGGCGAGCAATCAGCCTCTCATTAAAAAAACAAACTCTTCTGGTCGACCGCTGGGATCTGTATGACATTAGGCACGAATAGTTAACAGCGGGCTCCATAAGGACTTAATTCCCTGATATTCTTCTGTATATTCTCTTTTTAATTTCCTGATGGCAATAAACGTCTTTAACATGATTTAAAATTTGCGTGGGCTGAAAGTGATGCAGGTTTACTGGTCTTCATAACGTTAATTTCATTGACCTCCTGACATTGTTTTTGATTCGCTTGGACTTTTTGTTTATGTAATGACGGACATTCAGCCCTCAATTGTCCCCTTACGGTCGGCTGGACTATTGGCAACAAGATCTGCACCCCATATACTGGCCCTGTTATATATCTTACTTCCTCGTGCTTGTTATACGAACAGAGTTGTGGAGTATTTCCTGTTCTCCTGATTGCTTCATCCAGTGGTCAGCTTATAGTCAGTACTGAGACTGGAAATGGGTACTGACGATTCCAGGCCATATGTTTTCCTTAGGTTAGCACTTCCAAGTCTCCTAAACCACTCAGTCAGTGACAGTCACATCAACTGTCTTTCACGGGTCGAGAGGTTTGTGGTGTTGGCTCCGAGGTTGATGCACCACTTGTGACAGGTCGTCTCCTTTCTCCCAAACTTCACTATTTTCATTTTCTAGGAAAGTGTCTTGTATCTTCACCTTTTGGTGATTATGTTTAAAATGCTCCTCTATTTACTGCTCTCTTTGTTGCAATTGTGGTGACGGGTTGAAGGCTGACGAACCATGTCCTAACAGACATGTGATATTTAAACCTTGTTGTCAAAGAATGCCATTCAAACAATGACCGGGGAAAACAAACAACATTTTTATTTCATGGTCTATAATCTTGCTAGTCTCAGTGCCACCAATGCGCGTGCTTCCTGAGAAAAAGCCAGAATCGAGGTTTTGCCATGAGCACACAGACGGTGGAAGGTTATTGCCCAGACTCGCTCTGTTGACGACTGGGAACCAGGAAAGGATCCTGCAATGTCTTCCAGCCACTGAGTGCTCGGCTAGTGGTGGGAAAACATCATGGTTATTGCTTTTACTGCTTGGCTTCCACAGCTAAAGAAAGGCCAGCAATGGCTTCACGTTAAGTCTCCCATCAACAAACACACACACTCTCTCTCTCACGTGCTCTCTCTCTCGCTGTCATCTCTCCATTCTCTCTGTGTGTTTGCTCCCCTTTCTCCCACTGTGCTCCCCCACACTGCGGAACAGAGTGAGGATGGAGAAGAGAGAGAGAGAGAGAGAGAGAGAGAGAGAGAGAGAGAGAGAGAGAGAGAGAGAGAGAGAGAGAGAGAGAGAATCTTGCAATGCACACTAAGGCTTTGTCGTGTCTGTATGTTCGTAATAATTTTTGTTCACCTTACAACTTGTTTTCCTGCATTAATAACCAAACCAGCCCTTCAGTATAATATTTCCATTCACTGGTATTCTTTTCATTATGGCATTTGCTTGAGAGAGAAAGAGAGCGACAGCGAGAGAGAAAGCCAGAGACAGACAGACAGACAGACAGACAGACAGACAGACAGACACACACACACACACACACACACACACACGCACACGCAGATGTGCCTCTGGTAACAAACTGAATCGAAAATGTAATTAAAGATAAAACATAAATAAAACAGAATGAAATAAGAAGACCAGGAAGGATTTTGCGGTTTCCATTCCATTTGAGAAAACGCGATCTAATTGATTTTCAGGACACATCTGCCCAACACCTAGGGAGATTCACAGAGAACGTTCCGAGTCTAGTTTATTCTTATTGCCAACGAAAAGACTGGGGATGCATGCTCACATAAAAACAAAAAGCAAAACCAAAACGTGAACGGTTTACTCTCAGACAGAAGAGATTGTATTCTTTTTCATTATATTTCAGACTGAGAAACGTGATTCCACTTCTGCCGGTATGAGTAACAGGAATGGCGTGATGGATAAAGTGAAATGGGCTAGATAAAATTATGTGATGTACAAAACGTTAATAAATACAAGAACCTCACTTGTCAGTCAGACAGACAGACAGACACACACACACACACACACACACACACACACACACACACACACACACAGATATATATATATATATATATATATGTACACACACACATATATGTACACACGCAGACACCCCCCCCCCCCAACGAAACACACACGCAAGCACATACCCCCCCGCCCCCCCCCCCCCCCCCCCCCCCCCCCCCCCCCCCCCACACACACACACAACACGGAAACGCTAGAGACCGAGAACAGAAACCAGACAGATAAAAGGGAAAAAGAAAGTGGGGTAAAAAGATGGAAAAAAAATCAAAAGACGGATCTTCAGTTCAATTTGAGGTAGGAAAAAAACAGTTCTGCATACGAGCTTTGTCTTATTCCAAGAACAAGTTGCAATGCATTGAGAAACCATTTATGTTTATTTATCGACACAGTCTCTTCGGTTTCTCACTGTGTGTGTGTATGTGTGTGTGTGTGTGTGTGTGTGTGTGTGTGTGTGTGTGTGTGTGTGTGTGTGAGAATGAGGATTCATGTCATAATATGTTTTCACTATTGTGTAACCTGAAAGGAATCTTGTTTATGAACAATGAACTGCAAGAAATTCTCATATGATAAATCATTCAAGAGAGTTTCGTGTTTGTTTCATTGTAATCGTTTATTTCTTTTACTATAGTATTATGGTAGTTGTGATTTGTGTTGTGGTGGTGTATAGTTTTTAGCATTATGATTCTTATTATTGATATTTTATTATTGCCTTTCTCCCTCTGTGAGTATTAGAGAAACTGGGATAAATGCACAAGTTCTGCGGTGGTCTTACTAGGGTGTGTGTGTGTGTGTGTGTGTGTGTGTGTGTGTGTGTGTGTGTGTGTGTGTGTGTGTGAGTGTGTGCGTGTGTGTGTATGTGTGTGTGTGTATGCGTGTTTGTGTGTGTGTGTGTCTGTGGGGGGTGTGTGTGGGAGAGAGAGAGAGAGAGAGAGGGAGGGAGAGAGAGAGAGATAGAGAGAGAGAGAGATAGTGTGTGGTGTGGAGGAATGAGAGCATGATTGTGGCGCTACTGGATTTTTTTTGCGATTTTTAAATCTTGAGTGAATGTCATTTCAATGCCGCGTGTGCATACACAAGTATTCTATTTGAATCAAATATAGAGTCTTGAAGTAAACGATCGTGGATGTAGGGTTTACTGGCTGGTCCCAACAAACAGAGAGAAAAGACACTAATTTACTGAAGGATTTTAAAAAAAAATGTTGTATGGCTAAACTCTGTCCCCCGTCTACATGAAACTTCATGTGTGATCTATCATTCATCACCAGTCACAGAATCAAAGAAAGCCTAGAGGTCAGACAGAGAGGGGGAGAAAGAAAAAAGGAGAGAGAGACAGAGAAGAGAGAGAGACAGAGATCAAAGAGAGAGAGTGTGTGCATCTGGCAGCTATAGATTGACGAAGCGTTATACTGGGATGGAGATGTCTCAGAGACCCGACAGGACAACAAAAGCAAAGGTGAGGAGGATGATAACATATCTGGGTGTGAATAAGGCAGAAAATGACCTTTTGATTCTGACTCGTTGCAAGTCTGAAAATAGAAAGGCGGTTTGGGATCCACGTCAAACTACTCAAACACTCAAATGGAGATTTAAAAAAAACCCACAAAAAAAAACAAAAAAAACTGTAGGTTGTAAAACAAGAGTCGCTTCTGATGAATAACTTTCTCCGTTTGTAATGTTTACTCGACAGTGAGCCTTGTTTTCCAACCCACTGTTTTTAATTAACTTGTTCCATTTGTAATTTTACAGACAAAGCAGTCATTTTTCATTTAATTGTAGTACCTTAATCATACTAATGGTCTCAGTCTTACAGAAAATGCCTTTCAAACGATGACTGGAATTTTGTTTTACCATGATCACCTGTTACACTGCCTTTTATGTGTGTGCATCCATAAAAAAGGCTCGTATAATGAAGGTTTGCCATGAACACACAGACGCATACAGACGATGAAAACACACTGCCCAGACTCGCTATGACCACAAAATATGAGCCAGAAAAGGATCCTGCGACGTCACTAAGCCACTCATTAACTGTCCAACACTGGAAAGACCTCATGGATATTGAGTCCACTGTTCAGCTTCCACGATCAGCAGAAAGACATTAGTTCACTGAAAGAGTAAAGAAAAACGGATTCGACTTTAATGCATCTTATCTCCATACGTCTGTCTGTCTGTCTCTGTTCAGTGTGTTTCCATGCACGTGCATACATGCGGCTGCGTGTCTGTGTGTCTGCGAGCGCAGCGTCTGTATGAAGCTGGGCAAAGCCTGATGTGAGGGCAATTCTTCAGGGAGACAGAGGCCCTGTCATTGTGGACAGGAAGCAGGGATGGGTGATTTGCGCATGGCTGGCACTAAACGAGCTTTTAGCTGTGATTCACCTCGCAGCGGGTGATCCTTACATCATGTGCAATGTGAAGTCTCTAACCACTTTCTGTTTTTCTGTATGCCCGGGTGGGAAGAAAAGGAGAACAAAATAGGTTTCTGTTGGGTTTTTTTTCTTCTTTATGAGTTTGGTGTAGGCGGAAGAGGGAGTACTTTCTGTGACATTTGGAGATTCACGGGGAAAAATACTTTAAAACTTTGAATGTGCTAACTTGTGTTTTCCAAACTATTTTCAAAGCTTGATTCCCTGGCTCTGAAAGCATGTTGGACACACACACACAAACAAAAAAAAACAAACCAGACCGACAGGCAGAGACAGATATTCCCCCCCACACACACACACATAAAAAAAATCAAGCACACGAAACACATCAGAAAGATTCCAGATGCAGGAACATCAGAATGATGGAGAGAAATAAAAAGCTTTGACGAGACAATGGCGGCCATGAATATTCATGACATGTCCATCAGCAAAATGGACGTGACTTTAAACGAGGCCTGGGACACACGAAACACAGAAAAAAACATGATAAACCTTCGCAATATATTTTTAAAAAAAAGAAGAATAAAAACCTTAAACAATGGAAATACAAAATTTCTAGTGTAAATTAAAATGATTGCCATGTTTTAATGTGGAAAACGAAAACACTCCAAGGTTCTATGCAT
>NC_134878.1:42823808-42866308 GCF_041734735.1 Babylonia areolata
TCATTCTTTTGTTGTTTCTTCTTCCGTTCACGTATTCATTAAAGTAAAAAATCCATAGGTCTGTAGTGGAGACGAAGAAAGAAACAAAGAAAAGGGGAAACGGAAAGAAAATGATAGAGAAGAAATAAAAACACAGGAAAAGAAAGTGGTTTTTCATTGCTTACACCATCCCTCCCCACGCTTTTCTTTTTCTCTCCTCCCTCCTCCATTCTGTCTCTTCCTATCAAAATATTCAATAAATCATAAAAATATCAATGAACAGAAACCCTGTTCAAGTTCGTTAAAAGGGTTGTCCTTGGCAAAATACTGTAGAAAACCCACTTTGATGCGAAAACAAACTGCGGACAGAAAGAGACCCACAAAAACCTCCATGCAAACAAAACAGATTAAAAAAGAGAGAGAGAGCGGCGCTGCACTGCACAAGACTCGCTCTCCCTGGGAAGAGCAGCCCGAATTTCCCACGGGAAGATCTCTTGTGACAAAAAAGAGTAATACAATCCAATACAATCCAAGCCAAGCCAATACAAATCAACGGAATACAAACTGACCATGAAAAAATGAAAGCATTCCCCATTTTGCTTGTTGATTCTGATCATCGTGCACCTCACTTCGAAACAGGACACGTTTCCACAGAATTATGATTTTATCTGAATAAAGCAACGACTCCTCACTGTACGTTCAATGATGCTGACGGGCAGATGCGGATAGACAAACAAACAGATAAAAAATAATAAAAAAACAACGGAGAAAGGATGACAGGCAGACTGATAAAGAAAGAGATGGAAAGAAGGTAAGAGACGGGGAGAGCAGCAAAGAGATTAAGAGAAAAAGGGAGGGGGGGGGGGGTGAAGGGGAAGTGAAAGAGGGAGTTTCCCCGAAGACTTCCGGTCAAGGGACATCAGAAAGACAGCTAAAAAGCCGTGACAAGACAATGGTGGTCCATGAAATATTCATGACTTTCCATCAGCAAAGTGGACGTTTCTGTCGCAAAGAACGATGTCTGGGACACATCAAAATACAGAAAGAAAAACCCATCACAAACATGCCTGATGTTTTAGTTTTTTTCCGTGAACATCTTACGAAAAGCAGGACAGCTTTTTGTAATGTAAATCAATATGTTTACATGATAAAGAAAAGGAAACAGTGCCCATACAAATACAAACACATATCGATCACCTGCTCACACACACACACACATGTACACACACACACACACACACACACAGGGACAAACCACACGCACACACACATATGTACAAAGAGAAAGAACGGTCAGACAAGCAGTGACAGATGCCGGGAAGACTGTCAGAGACAGCCAGAGGAAGACGAAGAGAGACAGAAACAACTGCACAGAGAGAGTGAGAAGACAAAGGGAGGCACGTAGACAGAAAACCGCAAACAGATAATTCAACCACTGTCATTCAGCCACAGCCATTATAAGGACAAATTGTTTCAGGACCCTGTGTCATCAAACAGACATCACAACAGCAGAGCACAACAGCACCTTGCCGTGCCCACCTCATTAGTGCCCGCTCCGCTGATCAATCAATATCAACAATCAAGCGACCGATTCGCTATTCGCAATGCAGTATCAACTATTCCCAACTGTACCCATTTTCATCTATTTGCCTGCAATTCTTTACTCATTCGCTTTATTATCTGTGCATTCATCACTTCCAAATGTGTCCATTCTCCGTTCGCCTCTAATTAACCATGTATTCGTTAATTCTTCATTCATTCATTCATTTATCCTTTTTTTCTTTTATGACTTTTTCCCCCCTGTCTCTTCAATTTGGGCTTCTGTTTTCTTCATTATACTCTTTTTCTTTCTTTCGGACAACCGGGTGTTTCATTGGTCTCTTTTATTTTTCATTTCTATCCCTTAACTCATTCTTCTGCCGTTCCTTCATCCATTTACTCATTTCTTTGGCACAAAATGTGAACTATACAATACATTATCTTATTCAAGTGAATCAAAAGCATACGAGCAAGAGGTACTAGCAAGCATTAGTGAGGAACACATCAATCTGCCATGACAAAAAATCTCTCTCGGTCTGTGTGTGTGTGTGTGTGTGTGTGTGTGTGTGTGTGTGTGTGTGTGTATCCGTGCGTGTGTGTGTGTGTGTGGAGGTGCGTGCGTGCACGCGCATGTGTGCATTTTTTGTGTGTGCGCACACGTTTGCGTGAGTATGCATGAGCGTGTATGCGTGCATGCAGGCGTTTGGATGTATGCATGTACATGTGCGTGTGCGAGTGAAAACGGCACTGTAATCAGAGTGATCAACCTCGCCTGGGGGCTGCATTTTACCCTTTCGAAGAACAGGCATGATGCTGATTTCATACTCATGAGTCGGATGTCCACATCAAATGAATTTACCACACAGACTTCACATCGCACCTAGAGACAGCGTTCCTGTCTACAGCACCCATCCCCCGCTGCCCCAGTCAACAAACCGAACCAGTAACGTGTTAAACACAAAGATGGCAAGAGACAACGAAAACAAAAATACTCCTTGTTTCAGACTGATCGAAGGGAAATGATGGTGGTGTCACGCTTCCGATTGTACAAATGGGTTTGCTTTGTTGACGGCGAAAAGAGATAGCAAGGGAGAGAGGGAGAGACAGAGAGAGAGAGAGAGGACAGACAGAAATACACGGAGAGACAGACAGAGAGAAAGAGACACACACATATATATGTATGTATATATGCAGAGAGACAGAGGCAGAGACATAGAAGGAGGGAGAGAAACAGAGAGAGAATGAGACACAGACACAGACAGACAGATGCAGGGTGAAACAGAGGCATACATACACAGAGTGACACCGAAAGAACAAAGACATGAGAAATAGAGTATGAGAGAGAGAAACAGAAGTCAGTGACAGTCAAAGACAGAGACAGATAGACTAAAACTGAGGGAGACCAGTGACACACAGCATGCATAAATGCACACAAAACAATAAACATGTGCGCAAAAACGGTGTAATGAAAAAACACACGAGAAAATGTTATCAAGCAAGTTCCATTATTTGTGACTAAGCGAAAAGCACTTAGGGAAGAAGGGGGAGAGGGGGGCAGGGGGGAGAGAGAGAGAGAGGGACAGACAGACAGACAGACAGAGACAGAATCAGAGACAGAGAGATACAGAATGAAAGAGAGACAGACAGACAGAGACAGACAGACAGACGGACAGAGAAATAGTAAGACAGATATACCAAACTGCCATAGCATGCACAAACGCATAAAGAACAAAAAACATATGCGCACAAATGAGCTGATGAAAGCTGGTTTTATTTCGCGCTAAAATACCGAGAGAATGTTATGATACTTTCTAGCTGTATCTAGTAAACGAAAGACGCAAAGGGAAAAATAACAGAGAGCGAGCGAGCAAGCAAGAGAGAGAGAGAGAGAGAGAGAGAGAGAGAGAGAGAGAGAGAGAGAGAGAGAGAGAGAGCGAGAGAGCAGAGATATAGTGACAGACAAGGGCAGGAGCAGAGACAGAGACTGAGGCAGATACAGAGAAGGGACAGAGAGAGAAAGACAGAAAGACCACAAAGGCACACACGCACAAGCGGACTCAAAACGCACACAAAGCAAACATGTGCGCGTGAATGAGCAGATGAAAGGAGGTTTTATTTTGCCGGAGAAATACCGTGACAATGTTGTGATATTTTCCAGCAAGCAAGTTCCATTTCTTGTGACTATGAATTGACAGACATGACTGCAAAAAAAAAAGAGGAGACAGAGAGAGAGAGAGAGAGAGAGAGAGAGAGAGAGAGAGAGAGAGAGGAGATGAGAGACAGACAGAGAAAAATAGAAAGAGAGAAATAACGAGAAGAAAACGACGCGAAAATGGCGAGACAGGAGAGGTGGAAGCCAATAAATGACAACGACATGGCAAAGGCTCAGAAACACATGCCACGTAACAGTTATGTGCAGAAACAAGCTTTTCTTTCTCTTGCAAGCCCTACCCCTATACCCTCCTCCATACAGCCTCCTATTTTCCATCAGTCTATACTTGCCCTTTTCCCTTTTCTACGAAAGATTATGTAAACCAAAAGAAAGGAAAAACAATAGACGCAAAATTCGCACAGTTCCATTAAAGCTAACATAAAAAGTTAACAGTTGAATAGTTGACAGTTCAGGAATGAGATATCCACTGTGATATAAACTTTGAAACAAATGAACAAACAAACAAATAAAAAGATTAAAAACATAAATAAATAAATAAAATTGATAAATAAATAAACAAATAAATAAACGGTTCTTCGTTTACAAGTGAGCGTTAAGAAGGGTAAACGTTTCAAAATTACTTTCTCCAGAAACTCTTAGCACGAGGAAAATAAAAAGACATTGTTTCTGTGACCTTCTCTTCCCGCCCGAGTGTACAGAAAAAAATAGCCATGGGACACAGAGACCATACTTCATCAGGTAAGGATTCCCCATAGTGGGGGTAAATCAAAACTAAAAGCTCGTTTAGTGCCAGCCATGCGCAAATCACCCCTCTCTGCTTTCTGCTTTGAATGAATAGACCGCTGCCTCCCTCGAGAATTGCCTTCACATTACTTTGCTCTGCTTCAAATGTATGCAGGTGCCTGCGAGCACTGACACACACAGAGATAAACAGAGAGACAGACAGACAGACAAAATGTTGTTGTCTCAAAACTGAAGCACAAATTGCGACCAGTACGATTCCGGATGCAGAAACATCAAAATGTCGGCCAAAAACACTTGACGAGACAATTACGTTCTATGAATATTCACGACGTCATCCCATCAGCACAACGGTCGTTTTCGTTGCATTAAATGACACTTCAGGCATACGAAATAAGGGAAAAAATCGTGAGACAATAATATGAACAAGTGAAGGCCGTATGGAGGCCGAGATGGGTAACAGGTGTAGTGTGGTTTACAAAAATAACTGCTGGAGCTTACATATGTTAAACTAAAAGAAAACACACGTAACATAAACAGTAATTTATGCAAGGCTCAAACAATCATATCAATCAACCAAATAACCAACTTATCTTTTTAAATAACCCAATTGTTCATTTTGTAATTATACTAGTACTCCTTGCCATTTCATTTCATGATCTGCACTGCCTGAAAATATACAATGAAACACACACACACACACACACACACACACACACACACACACTATATATATATATATATATATATATATATCTTTTAGATGTTGAACATTTCCTTCAAAGTGTTTAGATGTCATGATCATCTCCCCGTTACTATGTCTTGTCCTTTCGTGATATAATTTTTCCTCACCATTCCCTTTCACACAACTCTGCATTTTTCTTTGTGCTATGTGCTTCTTGGAAATAGATGATATCAAGTCAATGCTAGTCGTTATTGTGAACAGTCCAAGCGAAAACACAACACTGGTGTCAGCAACAAGAACAAAAACTGTAAAAGAAAAAAAGCAGAAGAAACACCAAAGTAACATGAAATACTGCAAAACGCCGACAGCAAACCTGAGAAAAGGCAAAATGGGAAAGCCCGTACAATGGGTCAGGGAGAACACAAAACATGTCCAATGGACGTCGACGTGAACACCGTTCTGACAGTGATTCTACATTCTTTTGATTTATCAGCATTTGATGAAAACACACTGTTTGACAATTTGTAGAAATAGTAGCCTTGATAACGCAGAACGTAAAGTAAAAGACGTTTCTGTAAGAGTGTGTGTTAATAAGCACGCATCAATTCACACACAGGCACACACACACACACACACACACACACACACACAAGCAGGCACACTCTCTCTCTTCTCCACCTTCTCTCTTATCTTCTGTTCAGTTTGTTTATTATTGCACACACACACACACACACACACACACACACACACACACACACACACAGAGAGAGAGAGAGAGAGAGAGAGACAGAGAGAGTGTCAAAACTCAGAACTGGTTTAATGAACATCGGCCTCAGGCCACAATACACAAATGAGAAATGGAGACAGACAAGGATCGGAACTCAATGTGTATTGCATAGACTAAAACACGGCACACACTTGCCTGTTCCAATACACATAACAAAAACTATCCTTATTTGACGATATACAATTCAAGTGTCAAGGCTCATTACAGAAAAATCTAAACACCGGAGCACAACATGACAGTACTGGAAAAATAAAACTTTACTGTAAAGTTACGACATTGTTGCACCAGAAAACAAAAACAAACAAAAACCACATGAAATGTCACAGTATGAGAGTTGACCTATTACGTTAAAAATAATGTTTCTCCTGTTAAAGGGATGTAAAAATATGTCTAGACAGATTATGAGAGAGAGGGGGGAGGGAGGCGACAATGTCAGATGAAGACAGACAGGGAGCGAGACATAGGCACTAGGCAGACACAGAAAGAGAGAAAAAGACAGACGTCCAGACAGAAAGACGTACGTACAAAGTACTGCTGAACTACAGGAGCCAAACTGACACGAGGACAAAGTGTTTCAGGACACCCTGTGCCATCCAACAGACATCACAACCAGCAGAACAAATGGCACCTTGCCGTGCCCATCTCATTAGTGCCCGCTCCGTTTATCAATCAATATCCACACAGAGGAGAGACTGATTCGCTATCCTCTGTGAAACATGCATTTCCGAATATAACCCTTCCTTTTCCTTTTTCTGTTGTTAGCCATTCATTCATCATATCTGAATGGTCCTCATCCTCGTTTGTCTCTTATTAATCATGGATTCGTTCATTCATCCTTTCTTTTATCAACTTCTAACGTTTTGCTTTTCCACTTTTTTTGTCTGTTATTTTCATTATATTCTTCATTCTTTCATTGCAAAACATGCCTTCTTGTTCCGTTTCCCTCTAACTCTCTTTGTTTTTTTTGTTTTTTGTTTATCCATTATTTTTGTTATCCGTCATTCATACACTGATGCACTCATTAGGGAAATAAATGATAAAGAAGAATGAATAACCTTTCAGGTTCTCTTTCAATGGCTGTCAAATTGATATAAAACTTGGACAACACTGCCAATGTTACATTCTTCAAACAACAATCACGTAATATGAAGTATCATTAACATTAGAATAAGCAGCATCTTCTCTCGCTAATCAATATATTAAAACATGTTTGCCTTTGGGTCTGTGTGTTTGAGTCTCCATGTGTCTGTCTCTGTCTCTGTCTGCCTGTCTCTCAGTCTGTTTCTGTCTCGCTGTCCAACTTCTACAGACAGTTATCCATTGCTCTTTAGCAGACTAATCAAATTTATCAAACTTTCTGGTATGTAGTCAACGCGACTTTTCAAAAAAACTTGGTTCGTATATAAATTAAACAAAAACATCTTCAAGTTGTATTCAGCAAACAGATTGATTCATTAAACATTAATCTGAAATAAAGCAAACTGAAGAAGAGAAGAGAGAGAGAGGGGGGGGCGGGCAAGAGAGAGAGAGAGAGAGAGAGAGAGAGAGAGAGAGAGAGAGAAAGTGTGTGTTTGTGTGTGCGTGTGTGTGTGCGCGCGCGCGCGCGCGCGCGTGTGTGTGTGTGCTGCATGCGTGCGTGCTGTGTGCGTGTGAACACACACTCCAACAGAATAGGTTTTAAATAGGTTTTACGTTCTGCATTAACAAGGCTGCTAGTTCTATAAACTATGCGTGTTCATCAAAAGCGGTTTGGGATGCGGCACGAACATATGCGATAATCAATGCACAGATCTGTCTTCAACCAGATAAAGGAATACGACGACGGAGACGGAGAAGTTCGTTCCAAAAATCAATTATGCTCGCTAAGATCAGGCAAAGAAAAGAACATTTTAATGCAGATGGCCAGACAGCGAAGCGATGCATCATTTATGTTTCGTGCGGGGGCAGGGCAGGGCAGGGGCAGGTGGTAACGAAAAACAAAAACTTTCCTTTTTTGAGAAATACAATAACAAATCAAGACAGCCGACGGAAATAGAAGTACGTTGCACTGCGTGACATTCGTGCTACAACAGAATTTATCTGCACTAGATTTGAGATGCTCTCCCACGGGGAAAGAGTGTCACCATAGTACAAGCACCAGCACCATATTTGGTCATCTATTGTCTGTGTGTATTCTATAATTCACCACAATACAGCACCAACGCTATATTTGGTTATTCCTTGTCTGTATGTATTCTTCTTCTTCTTCGTTTGTGAGCTGCAACTCCCACGTTCACTCTTATGTACACGAGTGGGCTTTTACGTGTATGACCTTTTGTTTACCCCGCCATGTAGGCAGCCATACACCGTTTTCGGGGGTGTGCATGCTGGGTATGTTATTGTGTCCATAACCCACCGAACGCCGACATTGATTACAGTATCTTTAACGTACGTATTTGATCTTCTGCTTGCGTATACACACGAAGGGGGTTCAGGCACTAGCAGGTCTGCACATATGTTGACCTTGGAGATCGGAAAAATCTCCACCCTTTACCCACCAGGCGCCGTTTCCGAGATTCGAACCCCGGACCCTCAGATTGAAAGTCCAACTCTTTTACCACTCGGCTATTGCACCCGTCGTGTGTATTCTATAATTCACCACAGTGACCACAGTACAGCACCACAGCCATAGTTGGTCATCCCTTGTCTGCATGTACTCAATAATTGTTTCCAAAAGTTGATTCGTTGTCAGTATTTCGGAAGGGGAGGTTCTCATGCAGTGTGTTCTATGTGCGCTAAACTTATGCTGCACATGGGGTCTCGGTCTCAACAAGTCTGACGGAGGAGGTGTGACAGTGTGTGTGTGTGTGTGTGTGTGTGTGTGTGTGTGTGTGTGTGTGTGTGTGTGTGTGTGTGTGTGTGTGTGTGTGTGTGTGTGTGTGTGTGTGTGTGTGTGTGTGTGTGTTTTGTGTGTATGTGTCTGTCTGTGTGTGTGTGTGTGTCATAGGAATCCTGGTCCGACGTACAGGCTCTGCCTACTATGTCTCAACAAAACAATTGTTATCAATGGACTTTTCTAATGATCGTTACCATACAGATGACCATACATGTTTCTTCAACGAAATGAATCATGAGAGCTGCCAGTGACCTCTGAAGACTACGAAATGGCAACATTTTAAACTATCAACATTCATAACCTGATCACTTTCATCTCAATTATGGATACATGCTAACAGATCCATTTTCACTTTGACACAAACATGAGATGGAGGAAAGCAAGAAAACAAATATTTTCACAGTAGAGACACTGCAACACGTTCTCTGTATCCATGCAACATTGAAACAAAACTGAACATCCTTCAGGCCATGCGAAAAGGCGAAGCAACAAACTGAGACTTGATTATCCTTACATAATCATGAAGACATTCTTTCTCTTCCCTTAAAGTTTGTAACAATTAATTCAGTGCTCAAAATACATCGATTACAATTCATCTTCCCTATGGCTCGCCTCTCGACAGATCACAATTTCCAGTACGTTGTTTCAAGTCGATGGTGTGTTCTCAGTCCTCTCTGAACAGGAATGTCATGTTTTATCATTCCCAAAATCCCTTTAGAAGATGATTGATCGCTGCTGCTATGAACAATGCAAATGTATTCATACACGGCCCTCGCTTTCCGAAACGTGTGACTATGGACTTGCGTGTGCACACGTAACTCCTTTTCTCTCCTTTTCCCATTGTCCATACAACTGGCTCCGCTTTGAAACGACCAGTTCGAAACTGCCAGACCGATTCATTAAAAAAGAAAGGGAAAAACACACAAAGAAAATCAGAAAGGAAAAAAGAAGAAAAAAAAAAAAGGGGGGGGGGGGGGTAGGAATAACAGGGAAAAAATAAAGGACGGCACAAAATAGAAAGAAAAGAGGAAAGGATGATCGAAAGAGAGAGAAAGAGAGACAAAGTGAGAGGATACATAAAGAAAGGGGAAAATGGGGGGGCGGGGGGGGGGGGGGGGGGGGGGACAGTGGGAGAGAACGAAAAAGAAACAACAAAATAACGAAAGAAGGTAAGCGAAAAAGGGAAGGGAAGGAGAAAGGAAGAAGAAAGGAAAACAGTAAGGAACAAAATAGTAAAAAAAAAAAAAAAAGAAAACTAAGTAAAGAAAGGAACAAGCGACCTGTAATCAAAGCCTTTGTTTTCCCAATCCGACATTGATTAATTCACTTTGAAGGTAGCGCACAAGGTTTCCCCAGAACCCTGGCTAATTCACCTTCACGCGATGGGCTCTTGTCCGAGCCAGACAGCCAAGCGAGGAAATCTCAACCCCCAAAAGACATGTCGAAGCGGTTCCATCGATCCCTGAATTAATACGACGGAACCGAGAAGTTCCACATATCACAAGGGACAGCAGTCGTCGTAATGGATCAAAGGGTTATTCGCCCTTGTAGCGGGTACAAGCTTGTGTGTGTGTGTGTGTGTGTGTGTGTGTGTGTGTGATTGAGGGATGCTTCACTTAACGCCACCAAAACACCCAGCATGCAGCTACGTCCATGGCCACGATACATACTATTACGCTGGCCAAAATGCACAGTGGCAATCATCTGCGTGCTTGTGCTTTTAGTTAACTTAAAAGTTTAAACTGATTCCCGATAAATGGGGTTCAAAAGCACGTTTCCCTTCATGTTTTCTCAATTTCTTCCTTTTGTTTGGCTCACGGAGACCTAGTCGTGATTAACATAAATATTTGTAACAAGCTTTGGTATAACAGTTCACGAAAATGAACGAGAGACTGCAAAGGGTGATGCCATGCCAGCCTCTGCAAAAACAAGTTGTGGATAACACTCACGGGAACTCTCCCTGGTGTCTGTACACTGGCTCTTGATTACAATTCCGAAAAGACCAGTGACAGATTAACGCAATGGTCCATGTGGCCTGTGATCTACCTCCCTGATCTCCACACCAGACCCTTCCCAAACTGCTCCAACAGTCCTCGGCTGTTTCTTTTCAACTTCCACAAGACTTTGTTCTCTACAACAAAGCCTCTTTGTGGTGCCTCTAATCAACGCATTGTCGTAAAGCAGTTTTCCACTGTGAGAGGTTGCTTATTACCAGACCCTCCCTTGATTGCTATTGACGACCTGATATCGCTTGATGATCCTGATCATGTCTTTCAGAAGTGATATTTTAACCTGCTTTTAACTGAAACCGTACTGTTTCCAACTACCTATCAATTGAACCGTCTTTTAATCCGCTTTCAAGGTGTTTTTGTTGTCTCTGGCAAGGAAAGACAAGTGGATAATGTGTGCCCGTTTATCTTATTTTTGCTGGTTCTAAATAGCATTATCATGGTAATTTCTGCTTTTATTGTCGCATTTCACAGTTTTGCATGAAGGTAATAAAAGCCCATAAAAATAACTAACTTCGTGAAAATAATATGTGCATCTTTACACTGCTTTCTTGAAGTTTCTTTATTTTTTCATATCTTAATAAAGTACTAATATTTCCCCAACTCTTTTTCCAATTTGGACAAATTCAATGTGTACTATAACAAAATGTGAAAATTGTGTATGGAAGCAGAAATGCAACACATGTGATTATTGATGATTCGATATCAGTATACTACGACGAAACAATGAATAATCCATAAAATTTTAATGTCATATTCAACAACTGTTTTTATTTACTGATAATAAACAACATGTGAAATGCGATGCTGTATTCTAGTGGGGTTTATTTCCCATTATGTGCCGTGTCTAATACACAAGAGATCCCAAGAAAAAAGAGAAACTTATGAAAGGAGGCAGACCGACGAACAGGCGGCCGACAAACGGCGGCACTAAAAGAACTCAGTCCCAATGGCAAATCGATGCACTGCTGCATCTGGAGGAGACCTTGCTCCCGGCGTGTCCGGCCCTGCAAAGGGCACGTCTCTGGAGTCTGGTGGGGGGTAGTGACGACATGATTTCAGAACGCAGCAGAACGGAAAGGCAGGAGGCCGCAAATCAATCATTATGTGGTGCAGGGGTTTACAAACTACCGGTTGTCATTTGTGTTCCTCGTAGGAGCTACAGGTTTTTGACCTGCCAAGGTTTCAATGCCTAAATCCAAAGTTGATTTTACAAACTAACTGAATGACTTTCTAGTGGTGCCAGTGTAGTGACTGTCTTCTATTTTTTTCCATCCCAACATGTTGTGAAAACTTTGCTTGCGTACAGATACAATTGCAATTGGTGTAATACTATTTTTACCAGACGAAAATGAAAACAATGGAGAAGGGAGTGAGATATAGGACTGTTCTTTAAATTGGTGACATCTATGGCGCTTTTGAAACACTATAAGTTGTAAAATACACATTTTCCAAGGTATCACGACACAGACCGGGACATCTTCACTATGAAAAGCGGTGCTTCATCAGCATCCTGTGCAACGAGCCTGGTAAAACTTTTCCAGGCCGCTGGGAAAATGAATTTATATTCACTGTGTCAATGGCTTGGCACTGGAAGACTGGGCCTAAACCTCTCCTCCCGCCGTTGTAACCTTCCCCAATCGAAGTCAGGTACCCGTTCATACCGGGATGGAGTGAGGAATATCGGAGTGAAGCGCCTTTCCCGAAGACACAACACAATGCCGAAACGTGGCCTCGAACTCTGATGATTGGGAACACTGGATCAGAAATCCAATGCCTAACCGATTCTGCTACGGCACCCATTCGGCAACGGGCCTGAGGGACATGTTTGTTTGAAGTGCACAACACAGCGCCCTTCACCACTTATGGAAACCCATCTCAAAGCTACGATCAGCACGAGAACGATCTGATCACTGATTGGGACAGACAGTCACACGGCTCTCAGACCACAAACTGCGATTTGCACGGACATCAAGGATTATCAGTGATCGCCGCGTCAAAAATAGAACAGCACTAAATGCTTTCTCACTTCTCGGTTCACTGACGTCTGTAATTACTGGATTCTTAACTATTTCACCCTTTTTAATCATGTCTGAAAAAAGACGCAAATTATTTTTTTTTTCTCAGCAAGTCTGCTTTTTTGTCCATTTTTAATCATGGGTTCATAATTTCATTGTATTCTGATGTGTATGTGTGCGTGCCTGAAATCTGATTGAATGACACATGAAACGGATGATGAGCACCCAGTGGCAGCAGTCAGTCAGTCAGTCGGTTCTTCCCAGGTAGCCTGTTGTGTAAATGACCCCGTGTTTGTAAAACGCTTAGAGCTTAGAGCTTGGCCTCCGACCGAGGATAGGCGCTATATAAGTATCCATATCAATCAATCAATCTCCAAACGTGTTTGTGTCTCGATTTAATAATGAACGTATGTTTCAATAATACGACTTGTCTGACCGATTTCCGGTGCAAATGATAAAAAGGAGCAAAATGGAGGCGGGATCTCTTAGTTCATTGAAAAATGAAAATAAAAACAACAGAAATAAAAAAAAAGGAGGGGGTATGACGAGACGACGAAGGGAAAGAAGAAGAGGACGAGGAGACGAGGAGAAGGAAGAACAAGGCAACGACGATGGATATACCTATAATCATCACGAGACACTTTATCGTAGTTTTTTAATTGGTGCAATAAGGTAATGCAAGGGCCATCTGAAAACTCGAGCAATTCGCCAGGATGAGACTATTTGGCTACACTATTTCCTGTCGTCAATTTGCGTTTCAATCGATCGAACGTTTAACCAGCTCTTCATTTTGAATCCAATGTTCAATTACATGTAAACTCTTTGGAAACTGCGAAAGTTTTAATTGCAAATCTTTCTAATACTGTTACTGATATGCGCGCGAACACACACACAGACACAGACACACACACACACACACACACACACACACACAACACACATACACACACACACATTTTCTGTCACACATTCATGTGTGTCTGTGGGAGTGGGCTTACGGGAACGTGTATGTGTATAAATATTCTGAGTGAGTAAGAATGGTGTACATGCGTGTGCGTGTGTATGTGTGTGCATGTGTGTGTGTGTGTGTGTGTGTGTGTGTGTGTGCGTGTGTGTGTGTGTGTGTGTGTGTGTGTATGCGAGTGCCTGTGTATATGTGTATGCGTCCATGTGTGTGTGTGTGTGTGTGCGTGCGTGCGTGCGTTTTTGCGCGCGTGTGTGTGTGTATGTGTGTGTGTGTGTGTGTCTGTGTGTCTGTGTGTGTCTGTGTGTGAGTCTGTGCGTGATTCTGTGCACCTGCGCAAGTGCTTGAGTGAGTGAGCAAGCGAATCGATTACACCAGATGCTGAATGGATAGACGGAGATGACAAGAAGCGGAAAACGACAGGATTTTCCGTCTTTAACAAAAGATCGAGAGGACCTAAAGAGATCATCTCCTGTGCACTGAGGAAATACGATCCGGCTCTTTGTGGACCTGAATAGACATGGTAGGATGAGAGTCAATGAACAGAATGCTCTGGAAAAAAACGGACATACGCGTATGGACACACACACACACACACACACACACACACACACACACAAGCGAATGCACACATGCAAACTTAAGTCCACACATGCGTGAGTGTGTGTGTGTGTGTGGAGGGGGTGGACGGCTGACAGAGGAAGAAAGAGAGGAAAGAGAGAAAGGTGAGAGGAAAGGAGAGGCGGAAGGTTTCAAAAGTTGGACAGGGAGGAGGGCTGGGGGGGAGGGGGAGGTGAAGAAGGGCACATAGTATGAATAAATCACAACTACAACAATCTCCGTTATTTCCTGCCCCTGCCACATCCCTAACAAATCTCTCTCTCTCTCTCTCTCACAGACACACACGCACGCACGCGCGCACACACACACACACACACACACACACACACACACACACACGCACGCACACACACACACACAAACGGTTGTAAGGAACATGTTACAAAAAAAGATCGCATCTCAAGTAATGAAGAATACATAAACTTTCTCTTTCAAAATGAGTAATGGCACATTCAACATATAAATATCAATTTTGAAGGTGTTTTTTGTTTCTATAACAAAACAAAGTTTGCAAGGTTTCAAAGCTACAATGTAAAAGCAGTTTTGAAATGGTAATTCCGTGATATTAAAAGCGTTCATATATTTCTATGTCAATTCTACAAATGCCTTTACAAGTGACAAAAAGCTGTACATTTCTGCGTTGTTATATTATTCATTCTTCCACTTTCAGTCGTGTGCACGCAAAATAAAAACAAACAAAAGCGAGACTCTTCGCATTATTCTGTCAGAATTCCTCTCGAATTATTCACAGATATATAATCATGTTATGTCACACTTACGCATACTACCTACCCCTGCCTTCTTTCTGAAATGCTGGATCTCTTTTCCCTGAAGAATTACTGTCCTCATATATCACCTTGATGTGCTTCGTTCAGACGCAAGCGTAATAAGCGAGCGAACACCCATACCCACACACACACACACACACACACTGAACACACAAAAGGCACAGACTAAGCACACACACACACACACACACACACACACACACACACACCTATGCGCGTGCACGCGCTCGGCCGCGTACTCACACACACACTCAAATAGAGATATACAGGGGAGAATTGACAATAATCAGGAAGAAGGTGAAAAAAGTTGAGAGAGAGGGGGAGAGGGGGGCGGACATTGAGGGTGGAGATACACAGGGGGAGAGACAGAGAGAGAGACAGAGAAACAGGCGAGAATAAAAGAGAGACAGAGGGAGACAGACAGAGACAGAAACAGACAGACAGACAGACAGATAGACACACACACACACACACACACACACACACACACACACACACACACACACACACACACACACACAGGGGGGTGGGGGGTGGAATAATCACGTCGCCTGAAACGAAACACAACACACAACCAAACAGATTCCAAATGCAGGAACATCAGAATGATGGCAAACAAACCTGACAAGACAATGGCAGACCATGAATATTCATGTCCTTTCCTTCAACGCAGATGGACAATAAAAATTATTTCTATGGCATTAAATGATTCTTGGGGCAAAAGCAATACAGGCAATTCCCATAAACACAACAACAACAAAAAAAAAAAAAAAAAAAAAAAAAAAAAGAACTGCGGTGGTGTTCAGCCCGTGTGTATGCTAACCTTTGTTGTGCAGATTGAAATGACTGGCTGAATTCACATGATCCCAATTAATCATTGGGGAAAAAAACAAACATAAAAAGATCACACCACCACCACCCGTATCCCAAACATATTTTCTTTCGTTGACCCTTTATCCTTCAACAATTCGAAGCGCTGTTTTCCTGCAACTGATTATGATTTAATATTCATCCTGTTTCCTTTCGTTTCCAGTCGCAATTCGGATTTGTTTGTTTGTTTTGGTTTTGGGTTTGTTTGGGTTTTTTTTGGTTACATTTTCGAAACCGCCCTTCGTTTTGTTATTATTTAGGGCCCCGTCCCGCAATGCATTCTTCCATCCCTGCGGTTGTCCGTGAATATTGTTCTGGTGGGTTGGCTGCCATACTCTATTTCATTCATTGTTCTTTTTGTCTTCGTTTCCAAGCTGTCGAACTTGACTGGACATATTGTGTCCATTCAATGTGTCTCCGCTCTTCAGTTGATATAAATGTTTCCAAATTCAACACACAGAAACACGACAGAAAGCGTGTAGGTCTTCAGATATAGAAACCTGGAATCCACTGCCTTTTCTGTCCGCCACAATCCCTTAAATCATATCCTAGACCATCTTTTTCAAGTATTCTCTTCATGAATAAAGTATTCTGTTCCACTTCTGTATTCTAATGGTTCATATCTATTTCTGCCATGTGTATTTACTTGTCTCTGTGTGTTTGTGTTTGAATGGATATGTATGAGCGTGTTTTCTTGTGTGATTTTTGTCTGACTGACTTGTTAATGTAAAGCGTTTACACAGGTTTGAACGCGCTGTGAGAATAAAAAAAAAAATATATGATAATGAGTATAGTAGTAGCAGTAGTAGTTGTAGTCGTAGTTGTTGTAAGTGCGAATGGCGAATATTAAGAAATGTGCCCTCTCTGTCCTCTGAAGAACGCTTTCCTGACCCTCCTCCCCACCTCTCTCTCTCCCTCCCTCTCTCCCACTCTTTCCCCTATTTCCCTCTGCCACTCTTGCCTCATCAAACTGACGATAATGATGTGCGAAACTTGTCGTTCTGTCGATTAAAGCCTTTAAGTAGAGGTAAATTGCACTTGCTTGATGTGGTGTTTGATTCGAAAATTTCAGGGTCTCTAATCTCTATGTTGATAACTGATTGCATGTCGTTCATCTTCCCCTTCATGAGGCAAATGCCATGAATCAATCACAAGACTCTCTCTCTCTCTCTCTCTGTTTCTCTCTCTGTGCCAAATTGCTATTAAATTGGCTGGTATTTATATGTGTAAGAAAACTACAATAAAATCCTTTTCATGTTTGTCAGTTGAAACGAACGAACAAACGCACATACAAATGACGACAATGACAATGAAAAATTAAAAGTTAACAAACGAAGAGCTGGGAATGCTGCTGAATTCTGCTCCATTAGAAGATGTGTTCTGCCAAAACAAGACAATGTCTTGAACACAGTACGCACCATGTCTACGCTGTTATTCATCTTCATGAATGTCACTGTTCCGCGGGTCAGCTTACTGATTCATGTCCTTGGTTTCTTGTATCACCTTTCTGAATTTTTCGTGGTATTTCTTACCGGGTATTTTCTCTTTCTGCATTTTTTGTTGTTTTAAATGTAAACAGTTTGTATATTTGCTTGTTTATTTGATATTTGTTTTTGTTTTTTGTTGTTGTTTTTTGGGGGGCGGGGGGTTATGGGTTTGTAAATATAAGCAACAGCAACTTTTGTCGTAGAAGATTTAAAATATTGACACTACAACAATCTATGAATTTGTGTTCATTTGTATCTGGAGATTTTGGCGGTAAACATCATTAGTGTACTGTAAAAATAATCTAAAGGGATCATATCAACGCCACGTATATTCATTGTAAAGAAAAGAATGAAAAAAAAGAATACAATTAAAAACAAATCAAGCCATCACATTCAAGCCAGATTCTGGAACAAAGCGCTTGCAAAGGCTACAAACAACATAATGCACACCGAGTTGACCTGCAACAGAAGCGGAAAATATCTGGATGGAAAAGAAATATGCCAGAAATTAACTGTGCGTGGCCGGATCACTCGGAGAAAAAGGAAATGAAGAGTACCGGACTACAAAAACGAAGATCTTGTTTTGGTGTAGGCAGCAGGAGAGAGACGGAAATGAGAATGGATTGAGGGGGGAAAAGTCGACAAGGAAAACAACAATAAAAGAAAAAAAAAAAATCCGCAACACACCTTTTGTTGCGAAAGTGACTAGATTAAGGAAGAGATGCTGGAGGTAGTTTATTTATTCATATATTTATTTATCTATTTGTTCATTCATTCATATATTTTGCGCTATGGATTTTTAAGTCTACAATCAAGAGTAAGTTTGTATATATTCACTTTACACTGTTTACGTCTACACGTAATCAACACCCCCCCCTCACCTCACCCCACCCGCCCAATGATCGTTTGATTTTTTTTTAGTAATTAGATTCACAGTTTGTTCTTTAATCGTTTCAAAAGAAAATCAAGGAAACTGAGTGGACACGTTTTGTGAATCATGAAATAACGGAAGCTTAAGATTGCGATTGTTCCAGGGGCTGATCAAAGACTCGCCGACAGTAACGACTACAATCGGCAGCTGACTTTCGACGAAAAGCTATACAGTTTGTCACATAAAATCCTTGGATAATTGTGCTGCTATACCCATCTATCACAACAACTGCAGTTTGTCATGAATACCACACGAACAGCCATAAATACAGTTAACAGCAAACAAAACAAACAAACAAAAATAGATAGCTGTGTGTGAAAAATGTGTGGACGTACTTTTGTGATCAAGCTGGAGTGATGGCCTTGAGGTAACGCGTCCGCCTAGGAAGCGAGAGAATCTGAGCGCGCTGGTTCGAATCACGCCTCAGTCGCTGATATTTTCTCCCCCTCCACTAGACCCTGAGTGGTGGTCTGGACGCTAGTCATTCGGATGAGACGATAAACCGAGGTTCCGTGTGCAGCATGCACTTGGTGCACGTAAAAAAGCCAACGGCAACAAAAGGGTTGTTCCTAGCAAAATTCTGTAGAAAAATCCACTTCGATAGGAAAAACAAATAAAACTGCACGCAGGAAAAATATATTTAAAAAATAGGTGGCGCTCTCAGTGTATCGACGCGCTCTCCCTGGGGAGAGCAGCCCAAATTTCAAACAGATAAATCTGTTGTGACAAAAAAGAGAAATACGAATACAAATTAAGAAGAAACACAATTTGCTATGAAAGGTCTGCTATGGTGAAGCAAAACAGAGCGACTCAGCACGTTACCAACGTAATAAATTATTGCATTTGGCGTTTGGAATGCATATGTTAAGCAGCAGTTTAAGTTGCACCCACTGAAACAAACAATAAACATGCACAATGTTACAGGGCAAACATGGCTGTAATTATACAACGTCTTTCTGGTGTTCTCTGAATTTCAGCGATAGATAAATGTCTACTTCAGTATCGAAAAGTACTTCTTCTCTGTTGTGACTTCAACGGAAGAACAGGCAAGCTGAACAGCTGTGTTGTAGAACAGGATGCTGTTCACGATAATTATGCATATATGCATGCAAGCATGCATGTGCGCGCGCGCGCGCGCACGCGCGCGCGCGTGCGTGCGTGCGTGCGCGCGTGTGTGTGTGTGTGTGTGTGTGTGTGTGTGTGTGTGTGTGTGTGTGTGTGTGTGTGTGTGTGTGTGTGTGTGCGTGCGTTCCCGCGCACGTGCACATGCAGGCGTGTGTAAGTATGTAGTTGTTGGAATGTGTGTAACGGTATGTTCGTGCATGCTTGCTGGCTGGCATGTAAGTGCGTATTATATGCTCACAGATACGCGTGAATGCGTCTAGAATCCATGTTTCAATTCTTTGATCCAACTTATTTGTGGGGAGCGGAGCTTGAAATGAACATGTATGTTTATTCAATAAAATGTCATTGCACTGCGTCTAGTCTTCCCTGACTTCTGCTGCTCATCAGGCCACTCCTGGCCGTAACAGTAATTATCCAATATCTCAGGAACTTCATCAGGTAATATACTACACGATGGGTAGGATAAGGGTTCGTCCTGTATTCCTGGTCATGTCGGCATTCTGGCAAATAGCCATGGCAACATGGGCAATCAAGGACTCAAGCTAATGTTTGCAATCTCATATCACAGTTGTCAGATTGCAGCGGCCTAACTGGCATATGATACAAACACACCAATAACAGGGAAAGCCGTTCTCGGAAAAGAAAAGCTTGTGAATGGACCAGAAACAAACAAAAAAGGTAGTAAAAAGGACAACAAAAGCCAGAGAGCAACAGAACTGAGAACAACATTTCTAGTGGCAGATTTTCCCATCACATCTGAAATACGCCGCTGATGTTTCTGCACGTATGGCTTGGCTTTGATGCATACAGATCTGACCAAGGCAGACACAACTGATTCTATAGGCGATAAACATACACAGAAAAAACAACAGAGGAAGACAGAAAGAAAGAAAACAAAGACCAAAAACAAAGGCCGAAAAACAAAAAAAAGCAACAGAAGAGACAAAAAAGCAAGGAAAAGAATGGGGAAGAAAGAAGGAAAGGAAACAAAGAAAAATCAAAGGAAAACAAAAAGCCACACCACACGACTGGCAATCAAAGCCCATGTTTTCACAATCTACCCCCAATCAATTTACTTTTGAAGACGAGGCCTGCGGCTTTTCCAGACCCCTGGTTAATTCAACTTCACGCGATGAGCTCTTGCCGGAGCCAGACAGGCAAGCGGGGAGAGAACTCACCTCCCAAAAGACACATCGAAGCCGTTCCATCGATCTCTGAATTAAGACCGAAACAACTGAGTGGTTCCAGACGTCTGCTCAGAGTTCTCCCACTCTCCCATGGGAGCGTACTCTCCGCAATGGATCAAAGAGTTGTACACCCTGACATTCAGTACAACGTTCACATGATGCGATGATGTAGTGAGATGACACCGAACAACGCAGCATGCAGTTATGACGAAGGGTTTGGTGGGTTCTTACCCACGTAAACTGATGGGGGCCACTTTCTTAAATCAACGTATTCTAACAGCGATATTGGAACGCAGCTAGCGCCTGCAACCAATGTTTGGGGATATATCTCTTTTCGTATTATCATTGTGGACTAAGCTCTTTAGCACAACTATTCCCTTTCTGCATCAAATGCTTACGACACAGGGCTTATCACAACGCAATGTATCAGAATCATGTTCTGCAACGCATCTTCTATATGGATACCTTAGGGTTACCGATTTCTATTTTTATGGAATGGAATTTCAGTAACGACTGGCTCAATGACATGTTCACAAACTAATAAGATAACATACAACCTCAAATGGACATGGATGTGAGAATGCACTCTGCGCACGCCTTTTTTCAAATCGATGGTTTTGTTTTCAGCGCACTGATTCAGTCTTTTAGTCCTATGTAATGATAAGACAAACATAATATCTTTTAAAAAAAACATAGTGCTTGTTGCGATGATGTGTCGTCTTTGGTCTCACACAATGATGAGACAAACATAACGTCGTTCATACACGAGTGTTTGTAGCGATAATGTGTAGCATTCCTAATCGGCAGGCCCCACCTCCCCCTTTCTTCACCCCACCTCAGTTCACTCGCCCCAAAGTGACTCCACGCACTGGCCCCATGCCCGGAGCACGGAGAGTGTCTCTAACCACATTACCGGGAGGACCCTTGACAGACTAATCAAAGATCTATACTGGACGGGCCTGAGCCGTCTCTCTCTCTGACTTCCAAAAGACTTTCCATTGTTTGTTCCTACGGCCCTTTGTGTAATGGCACACTTGTTCTTTTCAGCGTTTATCCATCACTGCTGTTCCTACTTCACGGTTGTGCGGTATCACGGCTGCACAGCTGAACTGTTGCACTACTGAACCATGCGCTTCTGTGCTTTATTATTCACGGACATTGTACCATATAAATTGTGGGACCTTTTAATTCACTTGTTTCTTTATCAGACCTCTTGTGTCTTCACTTCGATTTGTTTATTGTTTGACTTGCCTTTAAAACTTTCTCTCTGGTCATTTACTAAATTTCTAGTTAACCTGTCATCAGTCTTAAGGCCTTAAATTTTCCTACTGACAGTTAGTGGGTTTTGTGCGAGAACACCTTGTGTTCCGTGTTGTGCGAGCGTTCATCATGTGCCCGGGTTTACTGTTTTATACTGAAATTATTCTGCAAATCTTCAAGGTATCAACATTGCTTTAAACGATTTTTACTGAAAGAAATAACATGGCATACGCATATATACACACAAAAAACAATGGAAGGACATCAAGCATGGCTTGTTTAAGCCCTACCCAATAAGAAACAAGTAAGCACAAACTTATGCGGACAAGTTAAAGGAACCGAAGTATAATCACTTTGACAAGTATGAGGCAAAACAATACACAAAGAAACACAAAGTTGCTAAGAGAAAGTATTTAAAGGCATTAACATTCTGTATCCATTCCAAACTAGCCATTTTATCCTATATGGGGGCGCCGCCTAGCTTGTCTGGTGATCGGTCACTTACTTTACAGTTCCATTTCAATCCTTTAGTCACTTCAACACGTTTCGTTTATGTACTGGTTTTGTTTCATATAGTCAATTTCGCAGTTTGCTTAAAAATTGTGTAATCAATGTCTCCATTCTGCATTCATCACATTAATTTTTCTCCCTAACAAGCCACTTCCACAACAAAAATGACATTTTGACACAACATGGAGACTTTGACAACAGCTAGATTAACCCTGCACCGAAACAGCTCTGCGCAAATGACCAGCGCCGGAACAGGTGTGTTTGGAAAGACGTGGTAGTTAGTATCCTTAGTGGAGGCTACACAGTGAACTGTCATTATGTGCAGATACAAAGGAGGAAATATGCAGAAAAGGGGACGAAGGGAAACGTGGGCAGACACAAGTTGCAAAAGAAACAAAAACTGACAAAATCCACCAATGCTTCTTCACAATCTTCGTCGTCGTTTTCTCCACCTTCAACTTCCAAACCGGATGTGCGGAACGCCAATCAAAGATGGCAGAGATAGCTGTGCACCATCGCCCGGGGATAAGTGTCAGCTAAAAGCTCGTCTCGTTTCACCCATTTGTGAATCACACACAGCTGTTTTTTGTCCCCAGTGATCGGACCTCTGACTCCCAGGAGACAAATTCCCCATAGCTCTCTCTCTCTCTCTCTCTCTCACATGCAAACGCACGCAACACACGTACAGGAACAGAGAAGGGGACGATGCATGAGAGAGAGAGAGGGAGATAGAGGGAGAGAGATGGGGGGGAACGGGTGATTATTCAATAAAGACCATGGCTCCTTATGAAGGGGTGGGAGCAAACACAGTTTTACTTAAATATAATATGTACATAAGGATATAGATATATAAGGAAGAAAGCGAGGAGGTGAAGAAGAGAATGATAGGGAAAGAGACAGAGAGAGAGCGAGAGGAGACAAAGAAAGAGAGAGAGAGACAGAGAGAGAGAAAGAGAGGGAGGTCGGTCAGACAAAACCAAAACCAAAAACAAGGAGAGAATGCTGACACCGATATAAAGCACAAAGCACTGATCAGAAACACCCCAGACAGGGAAATCAGAGCAATGTCAACTAAACACGACAAGACAATGGCGTTCCATGAATATTCATTGCATTACCATCGGAAGAATGGACGTTTCAATGACATCCAGTGATGCCTGGGCTTACGAAATGTTGGAAAACGTGATAACCCACATGAGGGTCAACGATTAGGGGGGAATATGAAACTAAGTTGTTTTCATCTAAACATTAAGGATAATTGAAGTGTGAATCAAAATGGTTATTAGAGCTCGCTCTCTCTCTCTCTCTCTCTCTCTCTCTCTCTCTCTCTCTCTCTCACTTAATCAATAACTCAACTTCATTGGATGAATGACAGAGAAAGAGTGGGGGAGAGAGAGAGCACATGATATTCATTTTGAAGAAAGAACGTGCATCGTCTTCACATTCACCAGGAAAGCAGATCAATAATAAAAGAAAGAAAAATTTTAAAAATCCTTTTTTTTTCGGCCATACCAGTTCACCGTACATTATTTGTGCACAAAACATCCTTGCAGTTAAAACAAAACACACACACAAACACAAATATAAACACACTCGAACAAAGACGGCGAAAGAAATTCAATTTATATATCTTAGCAGCATGTAACGCTAACACAGTGGGTTTTGCATTTCTGCACACAGCACGGGCAATGCGTTTCATCTTGGATACAAAGCAAATTGGCCAACTGCACACGGACTGGCTTGCAGATGGAAAAGGGAAATTCTGCGAGAAGCTCTGTGCACAGCATGACCAAAAGAGTCAAAGCTGAAATGTTGATTGCCACACACAAAATTCGCTGGAAGGGGAGAGGGGGGAAGATAAAGCACGTCTTTCTAAGATGACAAAACAAGAGAAGAGGGAGGGGTGTGTGTGTGTGTGTGGCGGGGGGGGGGGGGGGGGGGGGGGGGGGGGGGGGGGCGTGTTACTGCAAGGCTTTTGAAAATATATCATACTCTGAAAAAATAATCTAGACATCGATTTATGTGTGACTCTGAACCATACAGATTTATTTACACCAGATATCTGACCTGTTGGATGCCTCACCATATTCTTGCATTTTGTACTCGGTACAGCCTCCTCCCTTCTCTCATTGTTCACTCACAATTCAGATCACTGGCTCAGTTTTTAAACTTTCAGCTTATGGCAGAAAAACTAGGCTAATATATTCATTCCAGAAAAGAGGTTAAGTAAAAAAAGTGGGAGTAAAGGAATAAACAAAATTAGAAAGAAAACAGAAGAAGGAGAGAAAGGGAAATAAAGAATCAAAGAAACATAAAATGAGTGAATGAATACTAGGATGAAGGAAGATAACTAGGAACAACGAATGGAAATCAACAAACGTGGCTGGCAAAGAAAAAACGAAATTTCGTTTCCACTGTCAAACGCTAGCAACTTCCAACTTCAGGATAAGGAACTTTATACGACTGTCTCAGACCTTTGTTAATTCAGCTATACGCGATGTAGTCTTGTCGGTACCAGACGGGAAGGAAGGGGTTAATCTGAACCCCCAAAAGACGTGTCGGAGCGATTCCACTGATCCCATATTAAGACGAAACGATCAAATGGTTCCAGACATCACAAGGGAAAGCAGTCGTCGTAATGAATCAAAGAGTTACTCGCCCTGATAGCGGGTACAAAAACTCCCTGTGTTGAGGCGAATCCCAGTGTGGCACTCAATAAATCAAATTGCCGTCGTTTCCCCAACTACAGTATATTCAGTTTTGTCTGGGAAGCGGGGAACAACCACAATAAAATCGTGTTTTTACTTTATTTCTAAGATGTTCACAGACACTGCAGATGAACACAACTCTTTTTGGTTTGTTTTGATATTCTAATTCTTATTATCACATTACTGGTTCGTGCGGTCGTTCTGAAGTTCTGAAGAACATTTCAGACGCTCTATTCAATATCGTCTCAGCCGGGTATATTGGTCATTCTGTAAAGATAGATTTCAATATTAACAGAACTAAACAAAGTTGTTTTTTTACAGATGCAAAATCACTTGCACACATTTTTAGGTAAGCAAAGGGACAGCACTGTACGATCTGATAAAATCCAGAAAGAACTGGTATGATCGTAAGAACGTGCTGTTTTGTTTTTTACGCCTGTTTCGTGATAAAGTTTAAAACACTTTCAACACTGTTCTTTCTTCGGGTGGAGTACAAAACAGCATTTACATATTGGATCTTCGATGTGGTCTGTATTTGTACTCTTCTGTACGGAAGGCGGCCATGAGACGCGGTGACGGATTGGTTGCTCATGCCGTGGATGTGGATCTCACCCAACAGGCTCCATCTCTCGGGCACACAGAAAACGACTCTAATTGCATTTCCACGAAGACCCTCGACAGACTAATCAAAGATCTGTATGGGTCTCGGAAGTGATCTGTCACCCTGACGTTCATCAGACCTCTCTCTCTATTTGTTCCAGCGCAGCTTGGTTCTGTACCCGTTTCTTGTCAACCTCGGTGTTTTCTACTGAACGGACCGCTTCGTTTGCGTGCGTTCGCCACGATTCCATTGGGGGGCTTTGCAGTAGTCCTTCCGTCCTGAGTGAGAGGTCATTTTCTCTTGCTATTTACTGACAATGTGTCGCGCACAGGTTGGGAGCTCCTTCGATGTCATTTCTTCATTTGGCTGTTGATCTGTCTTGTGTGTTCGTATTTCTTTCGATTTATTCTGACTATTCCTTTCGTCCCTCCATCATCAGTCTTGCTTCGATCAAATACCTTTTTAATTTATTCTTTTCGTTTTTCTGAAGACCTCTACTGTCGTGCTCCACCTCCAGTCTTTTTGCTGGTCTCCTAAGTCAGCTTTTGCACGCTTTTAGTTCTTGTATGAAACCGTGCCTTCCGCTTCATTTTAGAATGCCCTCATTCCCTTTTCCCCTGGGGGTTTTAGTCAAGGGCTGGCCTGGTGACTGTGTCTGTCCGACCCACCACCATTTCATTTTTCTGGTCTGGCTGTTGATTGTAAATAATAGTATACATCGCCTTGTTTGGCACTCTGTCGAAACACTTTAGTTGAAGCATCTGTCTGAGGTACTTGTTGACAAATGTCTGAACCTTTCTGGAGCTCTCCAAGCCCCCGAGTAGCACTGGGGGTAAACAGTCGAAGTTTGGTCTCAGTGGAGATGGCTGCTTGCATTCCGAACTGAGCGAAGAACAGCAAATGTCCTCAGGGATTTCCTAATGGTGGCATGACTGGCTTCATCGGTACCTCTTTCTTGCTGACTATGCTTTCGAGATAAACGTACCCACGAGAGAGACAAAAACAGAAAGATAGAAACAGAGAGACAGAGGCAGAGAGAAACGGAGACAGAGACAAACAGACAGAGACAGAGAGAAACTGAGACATAGACAGAAAGACAGAGACAGAAAGACAGAGAGAAACAGAGACAGAAACACAGACACAGAGAGAAACAGAGATAGAGACAGAGAGAAACAGACAGAGAGACAGAGACAGAGCGAAACAGAGACACAGAGAGAGAGAAACAGAGACAGAGACAGAAAGACAAGGACAAAGAGACAGAGACAAAGAGAGACAGAAACGACAGAGACAAAGAGAGGCAGAGACAGAAAAGACAGAGACAGAGAGAAACAGAGACAGAGACAGAAAAGACAGAGACAGAGAGAGACAGAGACAGAGAGAAAGACAGACAGACAGACAGACAGACAGAGAGAGGTGGAGATACAGAGACCGAGAGAGAGAGAGAGAGAGGATGTTAAACAGATGTGGGTGGGAGTACATGTCGAATGAAAAATTATGTTCTTTATAGGAAATGAATTTTGTGCTTTGCAGCAGCTTAATTAACAAAAAAAGTGGAAGAAGTGAAGAATGAAGAAGTAAATGAATGGATTCATGGCAAACAAATGTAGGTAAACTGAAAAGAAGGCAAAACTTTTAAAACAACAACAGGTATCTGGTCTTACATGTGGGTTTACCACTGCCCATCTGACTGGTTGTGCCAAGATGTGCACAAAGGGTCTAGACATGTTATCTGCCATTTACAGTTCCCTATTTTGCCTTTCGTGAGTTTTTTTTTCTGAAGTTACATCTTTACTTTGCTCAAACATCTTTCATACATTAAGCTGCAGTCAGTGCTGAAAGGCATCGGTTACAATTAATCTCCACAATATCTTGCTGAAAGTAAAACGGTGCTTTCATTGTCGTCTTTGGACTATTCTGCTTTCCCTTCCTCTTTTTCACCAAGCAAAGTAATTCCAAAGCGACACTCATTGTCAAAACACATGAACTTGTGCTTACATGTCCCTGGCTCATTACTTCTCTCTCATCCCCACTGTTCACACGAATGACTAAGCTTTGAAACCCCACATCCAAAGCGCTAAACCACACTGAACCGCTGTCTTCAAGCAACAAAAAAAGGAAAGGGAGAAAGAAAGTAAGTAACAGAAGGCAAGCAGAACAGCAACACCCGCCAGGCAATCAAAGCCTGTGTTTTCCCACTTTAACTTTGATCAAGTCACTTTCATGATGCGGCCGATGGTTTTTCCAGACCCCAGTTAATTCACCTTCACGCGATGGGTTCTTGTCGGGGCCAGACAGGCAAGCGAGGGTAATCTCAACCCCCGTAAGACATGTCTGAACGCTGCTCCCATCGATCTCCGAATTAGGATGAAACAATCGAATGGTTCCAGACGTCTGCTTCTCCTCTCTCACTGGGGCAGCAGTCTCCGTAATGGATCAAAGAGGTACTCGCCCTGGTGGCGGGTACAAACTTAGCGTATTGTGGCCATGGCGAGCAGTGACACACAGCCAGTCAGCACGCAGATGTGTCTATACCACAGTAACTATTGACTGACCCACATTGCCGCTGTCCACCACTGAAACCTTGCAGACAGGCTGATGAAACGTATTTAACACTGCGTTTCTTCTTTCCTTTTCTTCTTTCCCCTCCCCTGCTCCTCCATTCTCCTTAGTTCTTCTCCTCTTTCCTTCTCTCTCTTTCTTCCCTCTTTTTCATATTCCCGTCTTTTCCCTTCATTTGTCTTCCTCTTGTTCTGTGAACGAAGTGTATACAACAGGCATTATTAACCATAGACTTAAACAACATCAGATAAGATGCTAAGGATCATGTTGAGAAGAGCCTTATTTTGTCCTGTTGTTGGATTGTCACGATACGTTGACATATGGTAGTGGCTAATTTGATCTCACACACACACACACACACACACACACACACACACACTACACTGACCAGTATATTCCAACATAATTCACACATGCGATCTATATTGACATAACTCCAAACCATGGTTTTGTTTTTTTTTTTGGTCTGGGGCTGAATTTTGTGGATATGAATGACTCGAGTCAACACTGTCTTCTGTTGTTGTTTTTGAGGCAAGTAAGTACCAAGAGGGCCTCGACAGACATACAGATGGTTGTTGTGAATGTCGACACAAAATGATTGGAGGAAAGACTGCGCGTGAGAGGTGGCAAAAGATGACGTGCCAGCCCCGGACTTGTCGCTCACCCCTGAAGTGGACACCAGCCACAGGCCTCCTCCCTTCAGTACAAAAGCTGGCTCTTATTACATTTCCCTGGGGACCCTTGACAGACTGATCAAAGATCTACTCTGCTCCCTGACCCACCCCTCTGACTTCCAGTAGGCCTCTTTTCAGTCGTACCAGCAGGTCTCTGCAATACAGTCGGCTGCTTCTTTTCGCCATTCAATATGTCGTTTTTCTATCGCACAGCCCTCCCTCTGTGCCCTTCTTCTGCACTTTTTGATAAAAGCACACTCTTCTTCCATCTATAGAAATGTCTTATTCCAAGACCTCTGCACACTGGCGTTGGCTGACTACGTATCACGACAAAAAGTGTTTGCTTCTCGCAGTAAACTAGCAATGCATCAGGCAGAAAGTGTGATTTTTGTTTGTGTTATTACTTCAATGATTTGCTCATGGGTCATAAGTTTTCTTTGGTCCGTCTTCTGATTTGATTTTAACTGAAGACCTTTTCATCTGCATATTAAGTCAGTTATCTTTTGTGCCTCTTTAGTTTTGAGGATAATCTACTTGCAGACGTTTTCAGGTATATTTTACGTTCTTGTTACCCTGATTGTTGTGTGGCTCAGCAAGTTGTGTGTCTTCTTAGTTATGCATGTATAAAACAGCGTTTGTCCAAGTTTGTTTTCTTATGTTTCACTGGTTCACTATTCTGTAATAAGCCATCCTCTTCAACTGTTACATTTTTATTTCTTCACTCACCAACGTTGCATCAAAAAGCAGATATTCCGTATTTCTTCTTTTTTTCTTCTCTTTTTGTTTTTACTTACGTACTTAAGGTGCCATTTTATTTATTTATTCCTTTTGTTTAATGGCATGCAAATGTAAAAATTAAACACTTTTAATTAGATGTCTACAATCACCAGTATGTATGGCGGGGCATAAAACATAATTGCATCTAAAATGTCGTGTCCGATGAAGACAGGCATTTGTGAAAAAAGCATTCTATATGCAATATATTTCCGTCGAATAACAGGGACGCAGAAAGACTTTCGAACTAAGGAGCGGCACTCAAACAGTACCGCAGTCTTGCCCCAATGGTATTTCAGTGACTGATACTAGCTGAAGAAGCCTTTGTGGTCTGGATGCAAGGCATTGTATGGGCAGATGGCAAAGCGATACTGTGATTGGTGCACTGAGGTGAACGAGAGAATGAGTTTAATCACTCATACAGCAAGAACACGCACACATAAACAGAATGTAATAGTTATTACCCATATCAGTACGCTATTGTATGCAATCCACTTGGTTTCATTCCCCTAAATCAAAGTGGTCATGTTCATGTGTTGTCCACCTGTCAGTGTTTTTCTTTACTACTCTGCTGTTAAAATAAAATAACCATCCAAATGATTCCATTAGCATGGTATCTCTTCACCACTTCCTCATTCAGAGGAGAAATCTCAATATGATTCCAGAAAAAGAAGAAATAAAAGCTTACATGAAAAAACAAATGAAAAACCTTAAAGTGGTCAATGATTTTTTTAAAATCACAGATATCTTGAGTTTGCTTTCCAAAGGGAATTACCGAAAAGTTACAATCTTACCATGCTGCATGCAACCATTGGTATTATGATTAAGTTCAAATGAACCAGTGTGTTGCTCAAAGCCAGCAGCTTCAACGCCTCGTTTGCAGCAAACCTTAAAAGAGACCCTGTCTACAACACATGCAACAGAACATGCACACACAAATTAAAGGCGGTGGGTTTGATTATTTTAATTTTCCATGACAGTATGCATATTAATGTAACCCAACCACATTCCCCTATGTCAAACTGGGTTGGCTCTCCATACTGAAAACAAGAGATTTCTCCTCGGAGATGCAGGCCGACCTCCGGACACTATTTCAGTTCTGAAGTGAATTTATTTTTTACTTTGTTTAAAGTTTACGTGCACTGATTGAGTTACGGGTGATTGGTCTTTTTAAAGTTATTCTAACAGACCATTTGCCGTTATTTTTGTCAGCCCTGAAATGGCCCCTCTGTGATCGAATGTGCTATAAACAACACGATTTGACTTCATGTGAACAACACAGCGTCCCTTCACCACTCATGCAAACCCATCTCAAAGCTGCGATCAGCAAACGAGCCACGCGTGAACCATGATTGGTGTGATCACTGACAAGAGACCAACAGTCACACAGGAGCTGGGAACACCAAACTGGGGACTGTACACGCTCGTCAAGGTTTATCAGCGATCACTGGGCTGCGAGGAAAATCCACATGCAAAAGACCAACTTCCCGCACCGCTGATTTCAATGCGAAAACAAAGGAGTACTATGGTTCAAGATTGCTCTCTGGTACAACTGCTTTTGAAAAATCCAAACCCAGCTTCTATGGTTTTAAAGGCTTAGTGCAAACTAAGGCAAATGAAGAAGGTGAATAAAGGAGGAGGAAGAGAGCAAGAAGAAGAGGGGAAGAAAGACGATGAGGATGGAAGAGAGGAAGGAAAGGAGGTGGAGGAAGAATAAGGAAAACAAAGACAAAAAGAAAAGAGTGAGAAAAAGGAGGAAAGAAGAGATTGTTTTCAAGACTAAATCACGGTGTTTTTGAGAACTGAAAGAAGCTACCTACACGAGGCAAAACGCTTGATGTTTGGAACCACAGAGACCCGATACCGGTCAACATGTGCGCATTTTTCGTTTGATCTGCTGCAACTCTTCCAGGGAGCTCTTGCTGTGTGAAATATGTATGCACTCTGGGACACAGGAGTTTTAACACTGAGTTACGTATACTGACAGAAGTGGCCAGGCCTTAACACTGGTGGCAATGTACGGCATCATTCTCTCGTTCATTGCACTGTTTGGATTAGCATGATGTGATACACACATGGAGAGAGAAAGACAGTCAAAAAGACACACACACACACACACACACACACACACACACACATATATATATATATATATATAAATGTATATAAATGGAAGGGGTGGAGAGAGGGAGTGAGGAGGTGAGAGAGAGAGGGGGAGACAGACCCGGAGATCACACAAAAACACACACACACAAACAGACAGACAGACAGGCAGACAGACAGAGACAGACAGACACAGACTGACATACAGAGAAAGAAACACAGGGGTGTGTGGAGGTGGGGGGGGAGGAGAGGGGGGAGAGAAACACGACCACTGTGTGAACAAACGCACACTGACAGTGGTTCGCGAAATAAAACGTGCATAAAGATAACATCAAGAGGGCTATAAAGTGAATGTTCATTTCAGCATGATGGACCACACTTATAAAATGACAAAGGCAAAGAGTCCAATAAACTCCACAATTACAGGAACAGGGGGAGGAAGAGGGAAGGTAGGGGAGGGGCATAGAGGATGTGATGGGGAGGAACACATAACGACATAGAGATCAAGAGAAATTACGTTGTTCTGACAGAGAGAAGGAGAGGGGTAGGAACCGAGAGAGAGAGAGAGAGAGAGAGGGAAAAAGAGAGGAGGGTGGGAGAACAAACGAAGGAACGAACGAACAAATGTTAGAGACATATACAGACGGAAACAGAAACAGAGAATTAACGACTGTGACGGACAACATAATCGCACCAAAACCGAAACCAGAGAGAACTAATCACAAGAACAAGAATGAACAGATCAAAAGCGTCCACATTCCTGTCTGACAAACGGGGAAAATGATGAAGACTCGTATAAAGGATGATGGGATAATCGTGAAGAGAAAATAATGACTGCGCACAAAATGAGACAGCTGGACATTCGCACACACCAGTGACCACACATTGTGAAAGGCTGGGCTTTCGTAATTAAAAAACGAGCATTTATATAGCACTTATCCTGCGGTGCATGAGACATGAATGATGTACAGGAATATGAAATATGTGACATCACACAATACACAAACACACATCTCCATCCCTTCCAGCCTCCCACGTTCCCCAACCCATCCCCACACGCATCGACGCACGCACACAAAGCCGGCCTCGTGGGAAGGACAAAAGATCGATAACTCAAAACAGTTTCAGTATGTTCTAAGAAACGATTTCAAAGGTGTGGAACGGTGTCTAATGTTGGTCAGAAACGTAAGACAAAACAGAACCAGTTGGTCAGAAAGGTAAGGGGGCGCAGAACCAGTCAATACCTTGTCAGAAAGGTAAGGGGGTGCAACACCAGTCAACAGTTTGGTCAGAAAGGTTAGAAGGTACACACCAGTCAATACTGTGGTAGAAAGGGAAGGGTTGCAGAACCATTTGGTCAGAAAGGTAAAGGGGTGCAGAACCACTTGATCAGAAAGGTAAAGGGGTGCAGAACCACTTCGTTAGAAAGGTAAAGGGGTGCAGAACCACTTGGTCAGAAAGGTAAAGGGGTGCAGAACCATTTGGTCAGAAAGGTAAAGGGGTGCAGAACCACTTGATCAGAAAGGTAAAAGGGTGCAGAACGACTTGGTTAGAAAGGTAAAGGGGTGCAGAACCACTTGGTCACAAAGGTAAGGGGGTGCAGAACCACTTGGTCAGAAAGGTAAAGAGGTGTAGAACCACTTGGTCAGAAAGGTAAAGGGGTGCAGAACCATTTGGTCAGAAAGGTAAAGAGGTGCAGAACCACTTGGTCAGAAAGGTAAAGAGGTGCAGAACCACTTGGTCAGAAAGGTAAGGGGGTGCAGAACCACTTGATCAGAAAGGTGAGGGGGTGCAGAACCACTTCGTTGGAAAGGTAAAGGGGTGCAGAACCACTTGGTCAGAAAGGTAAAGGGGTGCAGAACCACTTGATCAGAAAGGTAAAAGGGTGCAGAACGACTTGGTTAGAAAGGTAAAGGGGTGCAGAACCACTTGGTCACAAAGGTAAGGGGGTGCAGAACCACTTGGTCACAAAGGTAAAGAGGTGTAGAACCACTTGGTCAGAAAGGTAAAGGGGTGCAGAACCATTTGGTCAGAAAGGTAAAGAGGTGCAGAACCACTTGGTCAGAAAGGTAAAGAGGTGCAGAACCACTTGGTCAGAAAGGTAAGGGGGTGCAGAACCACTTGATCAGAAAGGTGAGGGGGTGCAGAACCACTTCGTTGGAAAGGTAAAGGGGTGCAGAACCATTTGGTCAGAAAGGTAAAGGGGTGGAGAACCACTTGGTCAGAAAGGTGAGGGGGTGCAGAACCACTTGGTCAGAAAGGTAAAGGGGTGCAGAACCACTTGGTCAGAAAGGTAAAGTGCTGAACCACTAGGTCAGAAATGTAAAGGGTGCAGAACCACTTGGTCAGAAAGGTGAGGGGGTGCAGCACCACTTGCTCAGAAATGTAAAGGGGTGCAGAACCACTTGGTCAGAAAGGTAGGGGGGTGCAGAACCACTTGGTCAGAAATGTAAAGGGGTGCAGAACCACTTGGTCAGAAAGGTAAGGGGGTGCAGAACCACTTGGTCAGAAAGGTAAAGGGTGCAGAACCACTTGGTCAGAAAGGTAAAGGGGTGCAGAACCACTTGGTCAGAAAGGTGAGGGGGTGCAGAACCACTTGGTCAGAAAGGAAAAGAGTGCAGAACCACTTGGTCGGAAAGGAAAAGGGGTGCAGAACCACTTGGTCAGAAAGGTAAGGGGGTGCAGAACCACTTGGTCAGAAATGTAAAGGGGTGCAGAACCACTTGGTCGGAAAGGTGAGGGGGTGCAGAACCACTTGGTTGGAAAGGTAAAGGGGTGCAGAACCACTTGTCAGAAAGGTAAGGGGGTGCAGAACCACTTGGTTGGAAAGGTAAAGGGATGCAGAACCACTTGGTCAGAAAGGTAAAGAGGTGCAGAACCACTTGGTCAGAAAGGTAAAGGGGTGCAGAACCACTTGGTCAGAAAGGTAAAGAGGTGCAGAACCACTTGGTCAGAAAGGTAAAGAGGTGCAGAACCACTTGGTCAGAAAGGTAAGAGGGTGCAGAACCACTTGATCAGAAAGGTGAGGGAGTGCAGAACCACTTCATTGGAAAGGTAAAGGGGTGCAGAACCATTTGGTCAGAAAGGTAAAGGGGTGCAGAACCACTTGGTCAGAAACGTGAGGGGGTGCAGAACCACTTGGTCAGAAAGGGAAGGGTTGCAGAACCATTTGGTCAGAAAGGTAAAGGGATGCAGAACCACTTGGTCAGAAACGTGAGGGGTTGCAGAACCACTTGGTCAGAAAGGGAAGGGTTGCAGAACCACTTGGTCAGAAAGATAAAGGGGTGCAGAACCATTTGGTCAGAAAGGTAAAGGGGTGCAGAACCACTTGGTCAGAAAGGGAAGGGGGTGCAGAACCACTTGGTCAGAAAGGTAAAGGGGTGCAGAACCATTTGGTCAGAAAGGTAAAGGGTGCTGAACCACTAGGTCAGAAAGGTAAAGGGTGCAGAACCACTTGGTCAGAAAGGTAAAGGGATGCAGAACCACTTGGTCAGAAAGGTGAGGGGGTGCAGAACCACTTGGTCAGAAATGTAAAGGGGTGCAGAACCACTTGGTCAGAAAGGGAAGGGGGTGCAGAACCACTTGGTCAGAAATGTAAAGGGGTGCAGAACCACTTGGTCAGAAAGGTAAAGGGTGCACAACCACTTGGTCGGAAAGGAAAAGGGTGCAGAACCACTTGGTCACAAAGGTGAGGGGGTGCAGAACCACTTGGTTGGAAATGTAAAGGGTGCAGAACCACTTGGTCGGAAAGGTGAGGGGGTGCAGAACCAGTTGGTTGGAAAGGTAAAGGGGTGCAGAACCACTTGTCAGAAAGGTAAGGGGGTGCAGAACCACTTCGTTGGAAAGGTAAAGGGATGCAGAACCACTTGGTTGGAAAGGTAAAGGGGTGCAGAACCACTTGGTCAGAAAGGTGAGGGGGTGCAGAACCACTTAGTCGGAAAGGTAAAGGGGTGCAGAACCACTTGGTCAGAAAGGTAAAGGGGTGCAGAACCACTTGGTCAGAAAGATGAGGGGGTGCAGAACCTCTTGGTTAGAAAGGTAAAGGGGTGCAGAACCACCTGGTCAGAAAGGTAAGTGGGTGCAGAACCACTTGGTCAGAAAGGTAAAGGGGTGCAGAACCATTTGGTCAGAAAGGTGAGGGGGTGCAGAACCACTTGGTCGGAAAGGTAAAGGGGTGCGGAACCACTTGGTCAGAAAGGTAAAGGGGTGCAGAACCACTTGGTCAGAAAGATGAGGGGGTGCAGAACCACTTGGTCAGAAATGTAAAGGGGTGCAGAACCACTTGGTCAGAAAGGGAAGGGGGTGCAGAACCACTTGGTCAGAAATGTAAAGGGGTGCAGAACCATTTGGTCAGAAAGGTAAAGGGGTGCAGAACCACTTGGTCAGAAAGGTGAGGGGGTGCAGAACCACTTGGTCAGAAATGTAAAGGGGTGCAGAACCACTTGGTCAGAAAGGGAAGGGGGTGCAGAACCACTTGGTCAGACAGGTAAAGGGTGCAGAACCACTTGGTCAGAAAGGTAAAGGGGTGCAGAACCACTTGGTCGGAAAGGTGAGGGGGTACAGAACCACTTGGTCGGAAAGGTAAAGGGGTGCAGAACCACTTGGTCAGAAAGGTGAGGGGGTGCAGAACCATTTGGTCAGAAAGGTGAGGGGGTGCAGAACCACTTGGTTGGAAATGTAAAGGGGTGCAGAACCACTTGGTCAGAAAGGTAAAGGGGTGCAGAACCACTTGGTCAGAAAGGTAAAGGGGTGCAGAACCACTTGGTTGGAAATGTAAAGGGGTGCAGAACCACTTGGTCAGAAAGGTAAAGGGGTGCAGAACCACTTGGTCGGAAAGGTAAAGGGGTGCAGAACCACTTGGTCAGAAAGGTGAGGGGGTGCAGAACCACTTGGTTGGAAATGTAAAGGGGTGCAGAACCACTTGGTCAGAAAGGTGAGGGGGTGCAGAACCACTTGGTCAGAAAGGTGAAGGGGTGCAGAACCACTTGGTCAGAAAGGTAAAGGGTGCAGAACCACTTAGTCAGAAAGGTGAGGGGGTGCAGAACCACTTGGTTGGAAATGTAAAGGGGTGCAGAACCACTTGTCAGAAAGGTAAGGGGGTGCAGAACCACTTGGTCAGAAAGGTAAAGGGGTGCAGAACCACTTGGTCAGAAAGGTGAGGGGGTGCAGAACCACTTGGTTGGAAATGTAAAGGGGTGCAGAACCACTTGTCAGAAAGGTAAGGGGGTGCAGAACCACTTGGTTGGAAAGGTAAAGGGGTGCAGAACCACTTGTCAGAAAGTTAAGGGGGTGCAGAACCACTTGGTTGGAAAGGTAAAGGGATGCAGAACCACTTGGTTGGAAAGGTAAAGGGGTGCAGAACCACTTAGTCAGAAAGGTAAGGGGGTGCAGAACCACTTGGTTAGAAAGGTAAAGGGGTGCAGAAGGACCTGGTCAGAAAGGTAAGTGGGTGCAGAACCACTTGGTTGGAAAGGTAAAGGGGTGCAGAACCATTTGGTCAGAAAGGTGAGGGGGTGCAGAACCACTTGGTCGGAAAGGTAAAGGGGTGCAGAACCACTTGGTCAGAAAGGTAAAGGGGTGCAGAACCACTTGGTCAGAAAGGTGAGGGGGTGCAGAACCACTTGGTCAGAAATGTAAAGGGGTGCAGAACCACTTGGTCTGAAAGGGAAGGGGGTGCAGAACCACTTGGTCAGAAATGTAAAGGGGTGCAGAACCACTTGGTCAGAAAGGTGAGGGGGTGCAGAACCACTTGGTCAGAAAGGTGAGGGGGTGCAGAACCACTAGGTCAGTAAGGTAAGGGGCGGGGGGGTGGGGGGGGGGGTGGAGGGGGTTGCAGATCCAGTCAATGAATCGAGATGAGAATTGAACTGACTGATAGCATCCCCTCTGTACAGCGGACAAAAGATCAGAGCAGAAAATATTCGTCCGGCATAATTCTCTGATTTATTTTGCTTGCTGTGTTTAGGCCGTGTGGTCACAGGACTGGCAGCGGGGCGCGTTCACACACACACACACACGCGCGCGCGCGCGCGCGCATACACACACACATACAGAGAGAGAGAGAGAGAGAGAGAGAGAGAGAGACAGACAGACAGACAGACAGACAGACAGACAGAGACAGAGAGAGAGAGAGAGAGACGTAGACGTAGACGTTTTATTCATATAGGCCATAGCCCCTTAGAAGGGGGTACACATGGAATTGACATTAAGTCGCATATTAATACAAGGAAAAAAATACGTTACATAGGCACTGCGTTGTTTAAAAGCTCTATGCAAATATAAAGCAAAATGTTGTACAACAGTTTCGTTCGTAGACGACAATAACGAAATAAACATGGCTGTCTATAAAATTTGAGTGGAATTAATTGTTCTCTGGTATTTTTCAATGCTGGGAAACTAAGCACAAAATGGACCTCATCTTCAGTTGATTCTTTGCATAGTGGGCATAACATATTACAAATGTTTGACTGTCTATAACGATACTGATGAGTAAAAACATCAGAGACACCGAATCTAAATTTCGTCATTAAATACTTCAAACCTCTAGCAATATGCATACGCATATAAATTGGAACACTATGCAAATTACTGATCATTCTGTATACATTAAATCTGTCACTGTCCTGGATATGAGAATTCCAACTTTGCCATCTACAATCAACCAGTCTTTCGCGGAACACACGAATAAAAACATTTATATCTTCAAAACCTTGATTTAGCCATACAAAACCAAAACCGTACTCATATAATTTCTTTCTAACATTTGAAACCCAATTTCTTCTACCCTTATTATCTATGTCTAACAGCATTTGGTATGCTTTATATGGCAATCTGTGTTCATCCATTTGTGTTAACTTGAGCCAGTAACAGTAGAGAGCAACGATATTGGATATCTGTCAGTCTCATCATAGACGAGATCATTTGGTGTCTGAAGGGAGACCCCTAAAAATTTGTTTCAAAGCATACAGATGAATTTTTTCACAGTGTATAGCAGCAGAGTTAAGACCTGTGAAATGAATAAAAACAAGTTAAAAAGAGAAAAGGGGGAGGGGTGTTCGAAAGAAAACGACAAAAACAACAAAACCCTTCCCATTCCCATCAAAGTTTCAGAACTCTCCAGCTCGACCCCAACGACCAAAACAACAAGACGGGCAGCTGATGAAAGAGAGCGGTGCACAACCTCGCGTTATAAAACAACAAAGCGTGCAATTAATGAAAAGCGAGCGATGCACGTGCTAACGCGGAAAAGCCACTGACGCTGTGATCCTGCACGTGCAAATCGAAACGCAGCCATGCAGAACGGCCTATCAGCACAGCAGTCTCTGGCAGAATGTTAAGGTGTGCTGCCCGCGTCAAAGATTAGATTTTTGAAGTCGTATTTCCAGGCACTGGCTTTGGAAGTCCTTAAAAGCCACGACGTCATTTTGCACGTGAATGCTAACGCACACCTACGTTCCCTCTGCCGATAGAAAGACTGGGCTTGTGAAAATACATGGGAACAATTCCTTTGAGGCCGAAAGCTCAGCACAAATTTCGTCGGAAGCCCAATGGGCACCTGCGCTATGTATAAACCAAATGGAAGTTGGAGCGCTTTACTTATCATCATTTTAACTCTCTCCATACGAACGGCGAAAGAGACGACGTTAACAGCGTTTCACCCCAATTACCACCATCAAAATATTGCAAGCGGAAGGCTCTTACACTGAAGAGGTGAATGTTGACAAAGAATACCACAATTCTGACGACGGAAGCTAAAGGTTGAGTCTTTGAGACACCCACTGGACATCCGAGGTGTCTGTGTTGAGGAGAAGAGAGGACTGGCCGTACCGAGTGAGTTAACCGCATCACGCTGTGAGGGCTGTTTGTTTTCTGCTCATTTTCACAAATGCTTGAATAAGTGAATGCTAATTAACCGCTATCATTTCAAACCACATCACTAACCCGTGGTGTATTTATAAAACACAAACACTACAATACTATTTGCGCACTCAGTGGTATATGAAGGATAAGAGGATGGTGTCTGATGATTTCGCCAACTGGTAAAACTGCAACAAGACACTCCCAAACAAGAAAATAAGTTAAGAAATTTCATATTTTAGTATCCTAATTACTGGGTCCTATTGTAAAGAAACTTCTCATGTGTTTAACAATGCAGGTATGTACGAAATAGTGCAGTGTGTAATGCATCCTTCTAAGAACAGGTTTTAACTTTAAACCATGCGAACTGACCCTTTCACGAACACAAACCGACACTTGCCGTGTGCACAAAGTGCATGAACGTATCATTACGACGTTTTCGTGCCATGGTGGCTGCACAGTGGTGTAGCGACTGAATCTACATCAATAACTCCCAAAACTGAGTCGTAAATCACTGAAAATGGGTAACATCTTATTATTATCATTTCAGTGAAAACTCCCGTTAAATTTGTCCTGAATTGGGGATACTAAATAAGGAGGGAATTACCAAGAACAAATGCATTTGTACTGTGAGTTTTAACGAAATCAATATGTGCCTCTACCATTTTCAAAACTTTTGACGGAAAATACCTATGGAACACACTGACTCCTGCAGACCAGCCATGTCAGCCTCGCTTTCCACACACCAGCAGGCAATCGATGAACAAGATGCAGTGCACGTGCATGTCACCGTAAGTCATGCCAGTGCACTGCTGCACCAATCACAAGTCACCAGCGAGGCAGAAAATGCCCTGAACGCTGGAACCTGTCTCTTCCATTTTCTGGTGAATGCTCACTTCTCTGAAACGCATGCTTCAAGTTAGAAAAGACTTTACATTTGACTAGGAACCGGGCCGACCCGAACAGGGCCATACCAGGGCTGAATGTAATTCCTTGTGACCCTGTTGCACTTGGCAATTAAGGCATTCCATTGCACTCTAATCTGTTCCATTATGTTCCATCACATAATTTTATAAGCAGGAAACTATGCGCTTAAACTTCCGAAACTGGATGAAACAAGGTCGGTGTAAAATGACTGACTGGAATCTTAAAAAAAAAAAAAAAAAAAAAAAAACCGCCATAAAAAGTGGGGTGGTGGTGCAAGTGGATGGGCTGGGTTGCTTTAAGCAAACTCGATTGGTGTCTGTAGTCTCAAACTGGTTTCCAGATTAATTTTTCTGTTTTCAAAGAAACACGAGCTTTTTTCCCCTCAACCCCTCCCATAAACTAGTGGCAACAGTATCAAAAGAGAACCTTCGCTCTCGACCTCACACTTAAGAACAGGTACAGTTAATGATCGCCAGGCAAAGCACGTGCTTGTAATACTAAAAATGCTGTGCTTCAGCATGCACCGTTCAAAACTCAGCAATGCGCTGTCCTTGAATCCTCCTATCTATCTGTCTGTCTCTCGCTCTCTACGTGCATGTGCGCGCGCGTGTGTGTGTGAGTGTGTGTGTGTGTGTTTCCACTGGGCACAGGTTCTGAGTGATGCACCCTTCGTTTCCACAGCGGATTTATGTGGCTGCGCTGTAGCAGTCATTCCACTCGTTCCCCACCTGAACGTGCAGAACAGTTCACATCTGATCTGATTTACTACAGTCAGGATAATTTTCAAGAACAAAAACCATCCACGCTGTAATGTCTTCAGATACCATCATTCAATCCAAATGCATACCTCTTCCTCTTTGAAGAAGAAAGTAGCTGAGTGGAAGAAAACAAACCAGCTTCCACCAAAACCGCACAACGATAATTTTTACCACAAAAAAGCACACACACACCCACCCCCTTCTCACCCGCTCATCGGCCTTGCTATAAACTAGCTAACAGCGAGTTAATGAACTACAGCGTTGCACGTGCTTGTCCACACACGACTATCGCGATACTGCCATTGTCCACAGCAATCAGAACCCACCGAGGCAGAAAACTGTTACCTGTGACAGAAGATACGGGATTTTCTTTGGACACACGCCTGCTTCAGAAATTGATAGCCGTCGAAACAGTGTATTCCACATAAGCTTTCTGGTGCTAATGTTCTGTAATGAAAATGTAATTCGACACGTAGCGCTATCAGCAGGTACCCACCGCAGCATACCAAAGGAAACGAGACAAAATTATTACATTAAATTTCGATATTTTTTCTTCTAAATTCTGCTGCTAAGCTGCTGTGAAATCAACACCCAGTTAGATGAAAAAATCACGGAGTGGAGTAGTTTCCAGTCCCAGATGTGTATCAGCTCCAATGATTACGGTTCATTCCAGTCAGCGTCCTGACGGCAAACATTTACCGCCAGTGTCCATCACAGTACATTTCGTTTCACAACGTAATAAACTGATTAGGATTTTATTGACAAATTTGGGGAGAGGGGTGGAAAATCGCGTTCACTGCGTATATGTTCTACAGGAAGTTGCAATTAGCGTGCAGGAAATCGGAGCTTCCGGATAAGAAACGACGTGATGATGAAAACCATTTTAGGTATCTTTGCTGTTTCAGTCTCAGTCTCTCAAGGAGGCGTCACTGCATTCGGAAAAATCCATCTACGCTACACTTATCTGCTATGCAGATGCCAGACCAGCAG
>NC_134878.1:42881308-42887651 GCF_041734735.1 Babylonia areolata
GGTGTGGAAGTGGTTCAGCTTTTTGGCGTGGCGTTTGTAGACCGTCCATGATTCACATCCATAGAGCAGTGTGGTGAGAACTATGGCCTTGTATACTTTGAGCTTCGTCTCCAGGGTGATGCCTCTCCTGTTCCAAACGTTCTTATGGAGTCTGCCGAAGGCAGCGCTGGCTTTGGCGAGTCTGGCATTCACCTCGTCGTCGATGACAACTGTGCGAGAGAGTGTACTGCCCAGGTATGTGAACTTGTCCACCGCGTTCAGTCGTTGCCCGTTGATGAAGATGTTTGGTTCAACGTAAGGCTTTCCTGGAGCTGGCTGGTGCATCACCTCAGTCTTCTTTGTGCTGATTGTGAGGCCAAAGTTGTCACAGGCAGCAGAGAACTTGTCGACCTGTGTTGCATGTCAGCTTCGGAGGCAGCGTTGAGAGCGCAGTCATCAGCAAACAGGAAGTCGTTGACGGTGTCTGTCCTCACCTTGGTTTTTGCTTGAAGCCTCCTGAGGTTAAAGAGTGAGCCATCTGTGCGGTACCTGATGCCAATGCCTACGTCAGCGTCTCTGAAGGCATCTGTCAGCATGGCTGAAAACATGAGACTGAACAGGGTGGGGGCAAGAACACACCCTTGCTTGACTCCGTTGGAGACAGGGAATGGTTCTGAAGTCTCTCCGTTGTCTTGGACTCGGGCCAGCATCCCATCGTGTAGTTGCCGTATGATGGTGATGAACTTTCTGGGACACCCGTACTTCGCCATGATTCTCCAAAGGCCATCTCTGCTAACAGTATCGAAGGCCTTGGTCAGATCGACATACGTGGAGTAAAGGTCGGCGTTCTGTTCCTGACACTTCTCCTGGAGCTGCCTGGCAGCAAACACCATGTCGATAGTCCCGCGTTCTTTCCGGAAGCCACACTGGCTCTCTGGTAGGAGACCTTGCTCAAGGTGCGCTATGAGACGGTTGAGTAGCACTCTGGCCAGAGTCTTGCCTGCGACGGACAGCAGGGATATTCCACGATGGTTGTCACAGGCCTGACGATTTCCTTTGCGCTTGTACAGGTGTATGATGGAAGCGTCTTTGAAGTCCTGTGGAACTGCCTCATGCTGCCAGATGAGCTGGAACAGTTGATGAAGCTTCTCAGTCAGCGCCATACCACCTTCTGTGTAGACCTCAGCTGGAATGGAGTCTGAGCCAGGGGCTTTGCCACTGGATAGCAGACGGATAGCTTTCTGGGTCTCCTCCAAAGTTGGAATGGCATCCAACGACTCACTGACTGGCACCTGGGGGAGTCGGTCGATGGCTTCATCACTGATGGTGGAGGGGCGGTTCAGTACGCTGTCAAAGTGTTCAGCCCATCTCTCAAGGATCCCGTCCTTGTCAGTGATCAGGGTAGAACCATCAGCACTGAGGAGTGGAGCAGATCCGGAGGTGGTGGGACCGTAGACTTCTTTCAGGCCGTTATAGAAGTTCTTGTCGTTCCTGTCTGCAAAGCCCTGGATCTCATCAGCTTTGTTGCTCAACCAGGAATCCTGCATCTGCCGCAGCTTCAGCTGGATGGTGCTGCGTGCGCTCTTCAGTATGTCTTTCTTTGACTGTGACTTGGGATCTTCAATGTGGGCTCTGTAGGCTTGGCGTTTGTCTTCTAGCAGCTGCTTGATCTCAGTGCAGTTCTCATCAAACCAGTCTTTGTGCTTCCTGACAGAAGGCCCCAGGCACTCCATGGCAGTGTTGTACACCGTCTCATGCAGTGCGCCCCATGCTGCCTCCACATTCTGGTTGTCCAGCACGGTGGACTCAAGGCGTTCCTCCAGGGTGTCAGCAAAGCTCTGCTTGATGTTGCCTAGCTCCAGCTTGTTGACATTCAGGCGTTTGAGTGCTTTCATGCCCTGAGGCCGTCTCTTGGGCTGGATGCGGAGGTTGAGCTTGGAGACGATAAGGCGGTGGTCTGTCCAGCACTCGGCGCCGCACATGGCCCTCGTGACTCGTACGTCCTGCCTGTCCCTCTTCCTGACGATGACAAAGTCGATGAGATGCCAATGCCCAGAGCGAGGATGCATCCATGACGTCCTGTTACGGGTAGGGAGGCAGAAGATGGTGTTTGTGATAAGAAGGTCGTGCTCGGCACATGTCTGGAGAAGTAGTTGGCCATTGCTGTTACAGTTACCAACCCCATGCTTCCCAATCACGCCTTCCCAGGAGGTGCTGTCACAACCAACTCTCGCGTTAAAGTCACCAAGAATGATGAGCTTGTCTGCGTTGGGAACAGTGGTGATGACAGCGTTCAGGTCCTCGTAGAACTTGTCCTTGATCTCATCCGGGTTGGTCATGGTGGGCGCGTAGGCGCTGACAATGGTGGTAAACTTCTTCCCGTTGCATATAGGGAGTTTCATCGTCATCAGGCGATCGTTCACTCCTTTCGGGGGGCCAGCCAGCTTGCCAACGAGGGTTGTCTTCACTGCAAAGCCAACTCCAGCCTCACGTCTCTCTTCAGGTCCGCGACCACTCCAAAAGAAGGTGTAGCCTGCACCTCGCTCACAGAGTTCGCCTTCTTCTGCCAGTCTGGTCTCACTTAAGGCAGCGATGTCGATGTTGTACCTGGCTAATTCACTCGCAATGAGTGCTGTGCGTCTCTGTGGTCTGGCTGAGTCGCCTCTGTCCAGAAGCGTACGCACGTTCCATGTGGCAATGGTCAATGGGGTGCTCCTTGTTTTCTTCTTTCTTTCCTTTGTGTGTCGACCGCTTGAGTAGGGTCCCCGTCAGCCGCGGTATGCTGACTAGGGTGGTGTGGAGCAGGCAATGTTTAGGGCACCTTTTCTAGCCCCTTCCTCATGCCATGGAGGTGAGCAGTGCTGTCCTGAAGAGGGCTGCTCAGTCGCTCAGGGGGCTGCCGATCTCCACCGCTGCTCCAGTCGGTGAAAAACGACCCTATGGCCTGAGCCGCCTGTGTGCAGGTCCGCGGCTACGACTGCCAGTGTACCCACACCTGTCGCTTCGTCGCTCGCCTGTCGCCACAGGGCTTGGGGAAAATGATGGTATGGGATGAAGGATGACTGATGACTTGCGCGATGACTTTGTTTATAGTGAGGAGGAGTTGCGCACCGTCGACCTCACTCTCTTGTCCGAGACCGTCTGTATCCAGTGGCAAGACGAGGTCAAGACGACTGGAGATGGAAACGGATGCAGTGGATGACCAGGATGTCCTATGTGCCTCATCCTGCCCTCAGCACTAGTAGTATAAGGGATGGGGGTTCTATATGTAACCCATTTAAGCGTCCATAAGGTCCAACAACGCCTTAAACCATAAAAACCAAAAACCCGCGCGATCCGGTTTAAAAAGGTGTATGGAGAGCCAAATCACTAGATAAAAATATGATGGTTAAATATGTGTATGGAGAGCCAAATGGTCATGGGGGTTCTGGTTCAAGTGGGTCAACCGTTCACATATGAACGTTTGACCTAGTTAGCTTTTTGGATGGTTTACCATCTTGAATATCAAATAGATTTTTCTTTCCGTTAAACAACTGAGTTTTGTGTTTCGATTTTATGTCTGTTTTCATTGCATTGAATTTTTCAACTTCAGCCAGAATGAGACTAAATTCTTCATCGCTTATTTTATCATCTTCTAATGCTTTTGAAATAAGATCATTTATAGTGTTCAGTTTTGACTCGGCCAACACGCGAATCTCGTTGTGCTTCATAGCTTGTGACATTAATTTTTTATGAATAAATTTACAAGTTAAACCAACCACACCAAGGAGACCAGCTCCCACTTCTATTCCAATAGCTACGGGAGCAGCGGCGACACTCAACAGTAATCCAACACCCGATGCCCCAAGGGCGATACTAAGAGTCGTCAGCGTTGTATCCGCGGCTGTAGCGATATTTACACCGCGTTTATATTTTTTATAAAATAAAGTTCTTTCATCACGCTCTTTTTCGAGCTTGTTTTTTATATTCGATATATCTCGTAGGCGAAACTCCATTATTCTATAGTAATCATTTTTTGTTTTTAAATTATGGTAACAGGATGAGGAGAGTAGCGCAGTCTTTTAAGCTGAAGAGGTCCGATGTGAATAAAGTCGAGAGATGTTTTATCTAATGATGGACGTTTGATGACACCTTCGAGCGAGAATTCTATAGAGGGATCGGGTTGATCAGATGGGCCAACCACTGGAATTTTGATGGTAATTCTCAAGAGTTTATTTTTAAGATTTCCAGGCCATTTTATCTGCAACCCTTTTAAAACTTCTACAAAATCATCTGGCACCCCACTAAGGAGTATATCTAAAACGATAGTTGACCCCTGAATAGGCGGCTCAAAATCAAACTCTTTAATTAACCGCAGTGTACCAGTCTTTTTACCTTTCATACCAATAACATATCCAAAGTCGTCGCTGTTAACGACGATTAGATCTTTACGCGTATGATAGGAAGCCAACAGTTTACCACTATTTTGTATTTTTTGTAGAGCGTGATTTCTTCCAATACTAACATAGGGTTGTTTTATTTCAAAATCTAAATCCCAGTTATCCACCGGATAAGGTACCCACGTATCATCGTCGGAAAGAACAAGATGATGTGGTTTGTTCACAACAACACCGTCAACGTTCACGTCTGCAAGTTCGCTGAATTTGTTGACACCACCATTACTCGTTATTTCTTTTCTTTTGTACGTTCCTTCAGAAAGTTGGAAGGCGTACAACTGATTTTCTATTCCCGACACATCAAATCCGTCTGTATCTCCGAGATCAACCAAACCGAGCGTAGTGCAGGGTTTGATATTATGTGTTCCTGGCCCTCCGGGATCAACCATTTCTAATATTTATAGTATATTCTACATATTCAAATTGGTGCAACGTAGTCTTCTAAAGGAAATATTTTGAGGAAGACGCAGCTGCTTCCAAAAACTCAGTTCTTTCTGTTTTGTGACAATACCTTCAAGCGAGAATTCTATATGACTACCCTGTGGTATAATATGATAGGGCATAGCATCATCTTTGTGTTTTTCAATGGTGATTCTCAGGGGTTGATTTGCAAGATTTTTGGGCCATTTAATGTAAAACCATTTAAAAACTTCTACAAAATCATCAGGCTCTTCACCGAGAATTACATCATAAATAATACGGAAACGGAAGCCCCCCAAAACATTTGGCTCATAAAAACGTATTTGAAATACAGATTCAAGAAACTTCGAGTATTTCTCAAGCACATAATACCTCCCCTGGTATCCTAAAATTACATGAAACACTCTTAAATCAGCGAACATCCAGCCACTGTTTTTTATTCTATAATTATTATTTTCTTCTTTGGTAATGTAAGGTGATTCAATTTTAAAATCTATTATCCCCTTGTCGAGGGGTTTTAGCTGCCATGTACCGTTTAAACGAACAAGTTGATAGGGCTCATCATTGACAACATCATCCTCACTCACGATATCACCAATTTTTACTTCTTTTCTTTTGTATGTTCCTTCAGAAAGCTGGAATGCGTACAACTGATTTTCTTTTCCCAGCACATCAAATCCCTCTGTATCTCCGAGATCAACTAAACTGAGCGTAGTGCAGGGTTCAACCATATCTTATATGTAATGTAATATTTAAATAATCAATAGAAACGGGATTATGATTTTCATCTACTATAGAAAGTGTTAAACGTGGTAAATCTCTGTGAGAAAGTCTTTTGTATTGGGGTGATGTCAACGTGGTTGTTCGACCACCCCCACATCTTTCATTTTCTACTGGGATTGATTGTAACAACGTAGAAGGCAATCCGTTATAGAAATTATCGGTGGTACTAATTTGAGAGAGGTGAATGTAAAGTGCTTTATGTATCGCGAGCCGCGGATGCCTGTTTCCTATCACCATTATTCCCAGCGCGATGAGTTTTTTGGGGAACCCCAGAGTATGTGCAAGACGCTCAGAAAGTTCAATCGATTTGGTGCTCTTTATTCTCAGATAGCCACTCGGAGCGTGCAAGTCTAACTCTGCACCGTGGGGGGTGAACACTTCTTTATTCAATTCACACACATTATAATAACCATCTGGGATTATTATCTTACGATCGGTAGTAGTAAAGAAATTGTTTCCGAGCTCATTACTGATATTTTTCCAGTTGGGATAATAAGTTATTTCACGCAGCGCGATTTCTAGTCTTCCACTTTGATTAGGTATGCACCGCGGTAATTCGTCTTTTTGAATATCGGTTGTTATTATATACATAGCTATGAATAAGAAAATTTACAGCTTCAACAAGGACGCGTCCTATACAACCAGGTATAAAGAAAAAAGAATAAGTTGTACGCAAATGATCTACGTGAACAGCGAATATTCTTTTACCACCAAGTTTCCCGATG
>NC_134878.1:42887751-42892751 GCF_041734735.1 Babylonia areolata
GTGAAATGGTTTTCATGATGTCCTATTGCTGTGGACCTCTTTGTTTGCCACATGATCTGTGTAGTGGATGCCCAATATTTCCTGTAGCATCTCATTTCAGTTGCCAGGATCTTTGCATGTCTGGTGACAGCTTCCAAGTTTCACAGGCATAGAGGAAAATGACAAAGCAAGGAAGTACAAAAGTTGGATCTTGGTACGCAGACTGATATTTTTGTCTCTCTAGATGGTTTGGGGTCCTGTTTTTTCAGCTGCTGTTTGTGCAATCTTGCCACAATCTCAGGTTTTGAGCCATCATATGATATAATAGAGCCAAGGTACCAGAATGTCTTCACTGTTTCTAAATTTGTCCTGCTCACTTTGCTGTCTGATGCAATACACAAGGTGCTTTTGGTCATGAGTATATTCTTTTTGGCGCATGATTTCCCACCAAATGCAGAGGCTGCTTTGTCCAGATGTTCCATCAAGCTAGCCAATCCATCTTCACCCCCTCCAAGACGGTCAATATTTTCTTCTCATTCATCAGATGGACACCCCTTTCTCCATGATGAGGGCAGCTGTACACTGCAGGTCCTCCACACAGCTGTAGAGCTTCCTGGTTGCTGGAGTTGGGTCGGACCAGTACCTCTTCCTGAGCACCTCATGGAGGGGGCAGGACTGCAGCAGATGTTCTGTTGTCTGTCATTCCCACAGGCGCGCCGTGCTGAGTGACCAATGCAGAATTTAGCGTATAAATGATATACCATCAATATTACCTGTAAAATGCCGATTGGTGATTGTTCTTTCCCATGCGGAAACTGTGCTTTCATGATTCTCCAAGGCAATTTCCATAATCCTCTCAAGAAAGACATTGAAGGGGGTGGGCGATAGCAGGCATCTCTGATACACTCCAATGTCAGTGTAGAACCGGTCTCCCTTGTTACCAGAGTACAGTGCTTGTGGCCTTGTGGTACAGCTGTTCAATCACTCAGGCAAGGTTAGCAATATTGGTCATCCTCATGGTTGACCATAAAGCAGTAAGCCACACCAAGTTGAAAGCCTTAATGTTGACAAATATATAGTAAAGTTTTCTTGGTGCTGGAGATTCTTTTCACAAATAAATCTCCAACTTGAATATCTATTTGATGGTCCTGAAACCTGCTTGTCCTTCAGCAATAATGGTCTCTGCTTGAGATTTCAGAGTGTTCATTAAGATTTTCAGACGACCTTTGCTTGGATGGCTTATCAAGCTCTGGCATAACTGAAAGTTTCATTTCTTGGGCAGGGTGAACATTAACAACTGTGTCCAGGGAGTTGGCTGTATTCCAGTGCTCCAGATCTTAATGCAGATGGTAGTGACAGCATTGATCATTACCTCTCCTCTTGCCTGAACCTGTTCTGCAGGTATGTTGTCAGTTCCTGCTGACTTCCCTTGTTTCATCTTCTTGACTACTGCTTCCACTTCCTCAAGTAGGATGGAATGCGAGTCATCTTCTGGTCTTGACTGTGGACAATTTAATACGGCTCAGTCTCCATTGACCTGGTAGTTACATAGCTCTGAGCAATGTTCTGTCCATTCATCTAGTATCTCCTTTTCTTCAGTAAGGCACTTCCATGACTTGCTCTGGGTACTTGTAAGTCTCCCATGTTTCTCTGTGGTGAGATCTTTATCCAGTTGACAAGCTTTGTGTTATTATGCTGGCTTTCTTCAATTTCTGTTCACTGTTCACACACTCACACACAGGAACAACCCCTCCCTACACACCACCTCCTCTCCTCACCCTACCCACCCAACGAAATCTCTTTCCCCTATTCCCATCTCATCAGCAATAGGGATAATTCACACATGTTCCATTCCCACCAACACCCATTTACACCAGGACCTTTCGGAACAATCTCAATTGAATACCACAAGGACCATATTGCGTTACGCTTGACCGCATCAGTTAACTTGAGTCTGATTCACCGTGACACTGCAAATACATAGCACACTGATTATGATAGAAGGTACAATTTATTTTATTTTAGTCATGGAGGCACTTTAAGATGCTGAATACTGTAACGACACACACAAAACTGACCATACATAAATATATGCCTTCGGTAATAATTCAACTCGCAAAGTTCCAGCTTACAATGAATGCAAAACTGAAACTAGATCAGATGCATCTTGCAGAGCAAATTGTTATTAAAAGAGCCGGTAAGTGCAATGTCACATCTAACTAAAACCCATTCCACACACCTGTATTTGCTGAATCGGTTGGGGTCTTGGTTAAACATATCGACCAATTTGAGTTTGGAGCCATGTTGGTCGTAGTATTCCTGCAGGGCCTTCCAGGAGGACAAGAGTTCTCTCTGAACGTTAGCCATCTTCCTCTCGATGTTCCTGCGCGACCTCTCTCAGTCCGTGACCTTAGTTGGCAACCTTGAACTTTACGTTCCGGAAGGTGGGCAGACTTCCGGTTGGGAGGCTGTGTGTTTTGAGTCAGGGGCGTGGGGTGTGAAAACCAAGCAAACTTGAGGTGAGTCAACACTTTTTTTTATATTTCCATTGTCTGTGAAGCACTGTTTATAAGTCGAATATTTGTTTATTTGATAATGGAAGCTGTAATCAAACTTTTCATCGAATGATCGTCTTGTGAATATGGGAACTAGTTTTACTTAATTTCGTGCTCTATTAAAGTGTTATTATTTATTGCTGAATTACTCGTCCTGTGACCATGAGACTGAGAGTATGCATTCACATATGAAAAAGCCCATCAACAACAGATAATGATCGAAAGTGTTATTTGGAGTGCGCACAGACGTACACATCACACACAGAGACACATACACATACACACACACACACACACACTCGCACTCGCACTCGCACACACACACACACACACACACACACACACACACACACACACACACACACACAGACACTACACTTGAAAAACAACAACAACAAAAAACAGAACCAAAAAACAACAGCAAACAAACACACCCACACACACAAAAAAAAGGGTGGTGCTCTCACTATAGCAAGGCATTCTCCCTGTGGAGAGACTGAATTTCACACACAGAAATATATTGTGACAATACAATACAGTACAGTAGAACACACACACACACACACACACACACACACATATATATATATATATATATATATATATATATATATTATTTACTCCAGAGGAAGTTGGTAAAGAACCACAGAAATATTGAGAAAGACATGCCGCTTGTTTTGAATGAATCCTGATAACTTACATATATGTATACATATATCCATCTATGAATCTGCCTATATATCAATCAGTCAATCTATCTATCTATCTATCTGGCTGTCATACAGTATATATATATATATATATATATATATATATATATATATATATATATATATATATATATCATCCTCAAAGGCCTGTCTCCTATTCACAATTTGCTCATGCACATTTTTTATACATAATTTGTCTTATGTTGTGCACATGAAATTCTGCCTTCCAGTCTTAGGGGAATACTTATGCATGGGATAGAGTCATTTTGTGCAGTCAGTGGTCAGATGTGGTGAGCATGGTGAGCCTGAAGGATCTGGGTCATGCTGTGGAAGGGTTGTCCATCGCTTGCTATGGTTGTAGTTGGGCACTGAAAATGTAATTGCACTGCAACATATTAAAATTTCATTATATGTATTTTTCTTACTTTTGCTGTCCCATCATTTGTGCCATATCAGTGGCATTACTATCACACTGCTCATTCCCAATCCCTTATACACAACCACAGCTAGGTTTCTTCTGTCGTGGTCCCAGCATTGACAGTCCACAGGGGGATGGCACAATAGGCGAGTGATTAAAGCATTGGACTTTCAATCTTAGGGTCCTGGGTTTGATTCTCGATAATGGCGCCTGGTGGGTAAAGGGTGGAGGTTTTTCAGATCTCCCAGCTCAACATATGTGCATACCTGCTTGTGCCTGAACCACCTTCGTTTGTATATGCAAGCAGTAGATCAAATACGCACGTTAAAGATCCTGTAATCCATGTCAGTGTTCGGTGGGTTATGGAAACTAGAACGTGCCCAGCATGTGCACCCCCGAAAACGGAGTATGGCTGCATACCTGGTAGGGTAAAAAAGATCATACATATAAAAGCCCACTCATGCACATGCAAGTTGCAGCCCACAAACGAAGAAGAAGAAGAAGGCAGTCCACAGGGAACCACCGATGTTAGGTCACCAAGATGCCACAAACTGTAGGAGACCCTGCACTGCTGCTGAGTCTCTTTGGTGGTGCCCCCCTACGCACAACACGGATCAGACTAGTGAGTTACACCCCCCAGTATGGAGACCACCACCACATCCCCACGTCCACCCTCCCCAGTGACAGTCTTCCGTTCATGTAAACATTTCACTTATGATGATGGTTGTCCCTTGGTTACAAGGAAGATGTGACTGTTTAGAGGTCTGTCTATGCACATGAGAGTTGCTCTGCAGACCAAATCTGGATTTGCAGATATTATTTGATATGATTCCATATAATATCTGACACTCGATGCAGTGACAAAATCAAACAGCGACGATGCAGACCATAACAAATGTTTGGGAGTTGTAATTTGTAAAAGTTAAACAGTTAAAGACTGACACAGAATATATGGTTGAAATTGTTGTCACAATGACTTAATTAATAAAAGCTGATGCTGATGGTTGTGGGATTTTGTTTTTTGTCGTCGTCAGATTGCTATACACCTGTTTCGTCAGTGTAAGGATTATTCTGGATTATTGACCATTGATCTTGAAAGAATTTTCAGAAGGATCTCTTTGAACTCTTTAGCAAGCCTCTGATATTTTGGCTTTCTGGTGTGAACAAACACTGAAAAATACAACCTAAATTGTTGAATTATGTAGCAAAACTGACATAGTTATGTTGAGTTTTCTTACCAGAAGCCGCTGTGAAGTTACTTCTCTTTGCTGGATGTTTATATGCACACAGTATTTATTGGAGTGATGGTCCAGTAGTACTAGTAGTGGGGCTGACTAG
>NC_134878.1:42897751-42900251 GCF_041734735.1 Babylonia areolata
GTATTGTTTGCATAGATCTGTGATATAATTATCTGATTAATGTACCGTATCATTTCTCAGCCATTTGACCAAAGCAGAAGTTTGTTACACACACAGAACACAGCATGTTTTAACTTAGTTTTTTTTTCTTTCCTTTTTTTATTTATCCAATTAATTTTCTAATGTGAAAAAAAAGCAGCAGTCATCTTCATTTCAGTTGACAGGGTTTGAACACATGTGCTTGGAGTCACAAGTCTCATCGGTCTGTGACAGCTGGTTGACAGAACAAGAAACTGAAGAGCTGACGACACAGACAAACTGATGATACTGCCTAATTAAGTAATGGACTTCCAAAGTGATTGGCAGGTAGTGACTTGTCTAGGCTGAGAAATTGATCAGTTTACTGTGCTGGCTTGTTGAGGGACAGATCTCACAAACTGACATGCAGTATATCAGACTGATTTAGTAATGATAATGATATTGATGATAATAATTCTTTAGTATTTATAGGGCGTAAACTCACCATATAATGGGTTCTGAGTGCCTCATATAAAGCAGTCCATAAACAATGGTGCATTATGGCATACAATAGCACATGAAGACAAAAAAGAAGAAAGAAAAAAAGACATATACATCTGTCCACACACACACACATGCACACACACATATACACACAAACACCATTCCACAAGCGCAAACACTACAAAAAGATATCAACAGAAGGAAGAAAACAAACGAAAAGTTGTATTACTTTCTATAACAACATATTTCTCTGTATAAAATTCAGGCCGCTCTCACCTGGGAGAGTGTATCACTGTCAGTACAGTGCAGTGCCACCCATGTTTTTCTCTTCTTTAAAGTGGGTTTTTCGACAGAATTCTGCCAGGGACAACAACCCTTATGTTGTCGTGGGTTCTTTTACAGCAGCTGTCCAACAGAATGGTTTTTGTTTCAGATAGTCCAATCCAGGCTGACAGCAGAGATGTGGAGCACACGCTGATGTGCCCCCTGACCCTTCACCTGTGAGGTCCACCGCCCTGGGGACACCGACACGCACACACACACACACACACACACAACACCTGTGAGCTCTGCTGGCAATGACTGCATCTCTTCCCTCCACGTCCACGTCTGTGCTGTCAGTCTTTTCGTGGGATTGTGCAGCGCTGCCCGCCTTTTTCCCCTGCAGTTGTGAGAGCGCAGGGTGCAGTGTTTGGAGATCCTCACTGTTTCTACTTTCCTGTAGGATGCGTCAATCAGTCAGCGCTGTGCAGGCTGCGTCCAGTGCCTGTGCTGAAGCAGTAGAATGTTTTGGACGAAACATTGTGTAGGTGTTTTCAGCTGCTGCCAAGACGAAGAGTTTGGATGAGTTGCATCACGAGGTGTCGTGACAAGTCAGTTGACAGCTAACCCTGACATCACCCCCTTGCAGGTTCAAGGGGCCAGTCGGGGATTTCAGCTGAATTTGAGGACACTAGGGGTTTTTTGCCACTCTTTAGTCCATGCATAAAAAGTGCACTTGGACATTTGAACAACAGCAACAATTTGTCTATGACAAATGACTTTGAGGCAGTTCAGAGCTTAAAAAAATGTGTTGTTTGGTTTTTTGTTTGAATACGCAGGTCGTACAGAGTGTTGTTTGGAAATCTTTGATCAGTTAAAGTGTGCCTGTATATTTATCAAATGACCTGCTGAGATTCACTTTAAAAAAAAAAAGGAAAAAAAAAAAAGAAAGACAGAAAAAAAGAGTTTGTGTAACCTGTCGCTGTTCATCTAGTCCCAAGGGAGTACCTTAAAGTACAATAAATGATAATAAATATTGTATCACACAAAACACTTCTCATTTGTCATGTGCATTTTCTCTGACATCGTGCAGCTGGAAATAGTGCTTTCCTGTAATGCAGTCACCAGTGTGCTATAGGTAATGTAAAATATCAACTCTCCGTCAATTAAAGCTTTTGTGTTCAGTATCATTTTTCAACTGGTTTGGTGCTAGACCCATTAGAAATCCAGGCAAAAGTGATACAGATTATTTCTTTTTGAAATACATCATATCTCATATGCTGCCTTGCTGACGTGCACTTTGGGCCATCTTATCTGGGACTGAAATCCATTGTCAGAACATTGTCAGTGTTATATATATGTTTTATACACCAACAAAACAGAATGTATATGTTTATAAGAGTATATACAGAATATGAGAACTTAAGGAAGGAGAAAAATTCTGCTGTGACAGTGGGTATGTCTGAAGGAGAAAGAAAACTGGAATGAAAATGCTTGTGTATAAAATAAGATAAATTAAGAGAAAAAAAAGAAGCACTATTTATTCCCAAATACCGAACAGAGAAAAACTTTCCCTCTGTTCGCATCTCTGTTAACTCTGAGCTGCACTTGTTCAGTGTAGTTGGTGTCCAACCAACCAACCAAACCCCCAAAACCACCACCACCACCACCATCACCACCATGGACAAGATGCGACATATCCTCGGCAGCAGGTCTGCCGTGGTGGGAATGATGCCTC
>NC_134878.1:42905251-42932751 GCF_041734735.1 Babylonia areolata
TAACTAGGGATTTTAGGGTTGTTTTTTTAGTGTCGAGTGTGTGTTTCTGACATTAACCAGGGTTTTTAGGTTTTTTTTTTTTTTAGTGTTGAGTGTGAGTTTCTGACATTAACTAGCGATTTTAGGGTTTTTTTTTTTTAGTGTTGAGTGTGTGTTTCTGACATTAACTAGGGTTTTTAGGTGGGGTTTTTTTGTTTTTTTTTTAGTGTTGAGTGTGTGTTTCTGACATTAACTATGGTTTTTAGGTTTTTTTTTTGTTTTTTTTTAGTGTTTAGTGTGTGTTTCTGACATTAACTAGTGTTTTTAGGTTTTTAGTTGTTTTTTTTAGTGTTGAGTGTGTGTTTCTGACATTAACTAGGGTTTTTAGGTGTGTCTTTTTTAGTGTCGAGTGTGTGTTTCTGACATTAACTAGGGTTTTTAGGTGTGTTTTTTTTAGTGTCAAGTGTGTGTTTCTGACATTAACTAGGGTTTTTAGGTTGTTTTTTTAAAAAAGTGTTGAGTGTGTGTTTCTGACATTAACTAGGGTTTTTAGGGTTTTTTGGGTTTTTTTAAGTGTTGAGTGTGTGTTTCTGAGATTAACTAGGGTTTTTAGGTGGGTTTTTTTTTTTTTTTTTAGTGTTGAGTGTGTGTTTCTGACATTAACTAGGGTTTTTAGGTGTTTTTTTTTAGTGTTGAGTGTGTGTTTCTGACATTAACTAGGGTTTTTAGGTGTGTTTTTTTAGTGTTGAGTGTGTGTTTCTGACATTAACTAGGGTTTTTAGGTGTTTTTTTTTTAGTGTCGAGTGTGTGTTTCTGACATTAACTAGGGTTTTTAGGTTTTTTTTTTTTTTAAAGTGTTGAGTGTGTGTTTCTGACATTAACTAGGGTTTTTAGGTGTTTTTTTTTTTTTTTTTTTTAGTGTTGAGTGTGTGTTTCTGACATTAACTAGGATTTTTAGGTTTTTTTTTTTTTTTAGTGTTGAGTGTGTGTTTCTGACTTTAACTAGGGTTTTTAGGGTGTTTTTTTTTTTAGTGTTGAGTGTGTGTTTCTATTAACTAGGGAGGCAGGGGAGGGGGGATTGGGGTGAGGGGGGGTGAGAGGAAGGACAGGAGTGTAATTGTAGGTCAGACACATTGGGTTTTGTCTTTTTGTTTATTTGTTTATTGATTGATTGATTGATTGATTATTATTGTTGGGTTGTTTTTTTGTTGTTATTTTATTTTTCAGCCCCAAGTGTTTGCTGCTGACTTTAACTGGGGAGGGGGTGAGGGAAGTTGGGAGAGAGGGAGGGGGTGAGACAGGGAGGGAGGAAGGATAGGGTGTGGTGGTAGGTCAGATACATGGGGTTTTATTTTCACTATTTCATATCATTTGTGTGTGTGTGTGTGTGTGTGTGTGTGTGTGTGTGTGTGTGTGTGTGTAAGTAAGTAAGTAAGTAAGTAAGTGTCTGTTTCTGAAGTTAACTGGGTAAGGAGGGAGGGAAGACATTGGGTTGATATTTTTTGTTCATTATTTTTGTGTGTGTCAGGTGTGTGTTTTTGACATTAAGTGGAGAAGGAGGCGGGGGGTGGGGGGTGGGGAGTGCCAGAGGGAACGAGGGGGTTGGGGGCGGGGGGAGTACAGTGTGTAAATTTTGGACAGACGCAAGAGTTTTATTATTTTTATTATGTTTTTTTAATGTCAGGAAATATGGGATGCTGATTGGTAAGGGGGCAGGGGCGAAAGGGGGGGAGGGGGAGGGGAATGTTAAGAGAGGGGAAGAAAGGATATAGTGTGATAGTAGTTCAGACACAAATGGGTTTTTTTTTCAGGAAATAGGGGAAAAGGAAGCAAGTGTGTGAGAAATAGAGAGAGAGAGGGAGAGAGAGAATTTGTTTTTCATCATTTTCTGTTTTTCCTTTTATTTCTTTTAGCTTTTCTTTTCTTGACAGCAAAAGGGGAGAGTGAGCAGTGTGTTTTTCTAATATTAACAGCGGGAAGAAAGAGACAGAGAGGGAGAGAGAGATGGAGAGAGAGAGAGAGAGAGAGAGAAAGCTATATATACTTGAGACATCTTCTGCAACAAATCTGTTGATGCAGTTCACTTTGACTGTTTGAGTATTACCATTTCAGTAATGGAAGACACAGGATAATTAAACTGTTTATGATCACACCCTTCACATTTGCAGTACATACAACACAATACAATACAATACAATACAATACAACACGATACGTACACACCATGACAGTGACCATGATCACATCCCCTCCCACAGCTGCACCGCCGCTCGGAGGGCTGCCTGGACCTGTCGTCCATGGGAGGAGGGGGGAGCGCCTGGTCCCAGCACCCCCACCACCAGCACCACCACCACCACCACCACCGCGCCAGCCTGCCGGCCGTGCAGCTTCACTCCCCTTTCCGCCAGCAGAACCTGGACCCCTTCCTGGACCCCCCGCCCCTCGCCTCCCGCTTCGTCCCCTCCCCGGACTTCTCCCACCCCTCCTCCCGGCCCCCGCCTGCCTTTCTGGGGTCTGGGGGTGGTGGCGGTATAGGGGGGATGGCCGGGCCTTTGGCGGGGATGGGGGCGATGGGGGGAGCAGGGTCGCAGTGGTCGTCGTTTGCTGGTGGTGGAGGTGGTGGTGGTGGTGGTGGTGGTGGAGGGGGGATGGAGATGAGGGGCAGTGGGACGTGGCCGCTGTACCAGCCTGCCGCCATGCCTGTGGGGTGAGCGAGAGATGCACGGAGTGTGCGCGTGTGGGTGTGCTTGTACACGTGTACGCAATCATACGACGCACAGTTTGTGTCTGTTAAGAAATATCATGTTTAGTTGCGGTTGAAGAGGTCTGAAGCAGTATGAACACACACACATGCACAAGTATGAATATTTTCAGTTTCAATATATTAAAGAAGTCTGAAGCAATATGAAAGCACACACACACACACTCTCTCTCTCTCTCTCACTCACATGCGCATGCATGCACGCACCTGTTCATACACACACACATGCCCACACTCACACAGTGTACACTGTGAACATATGTGCACACTCATGGACATAGGTGAGAATATACCCACCACCTGACGCACACAGACTCTCATATACATTCACTTTCAGTTACTAGCTGTTAGATACACATGTATGTTAAAATGTATGTATGCAGTGTGTGTAGTCACATTTTGGTGCGTGTATGTAACATAGATGTAATGTTTTATGTTAACAAAAGCGTTTTTGTAAAGCACCTAGAGCAGATTTCTGGATAGTGTGCTATATAAGTATCCATTTTTAATTACACATACTTAACCGTGACCCAACTAGTGCAGACTCCGGCAGGGGTCTGACATTCCTGTCCTGTGCAAACTACTATCTGCCTATGCGGAGAAAACGAAAGTACTATGGCCGATAACCTCCCGGAAGTAGGTAACGTCCCCTTTGTCCCCCTGGCTAGCGCCGTCTTTTTCCGGCAGCCATCTCGACACCTGTTCCTGTGCACTTCATACGGCTAATAGAGCAGATTTCTGGATAGTGTGCTATATAAATATCCATTATTATTATTACTCCCCCTCTCTATCTCCCCCTCTGTCTGATGTACTGGCTTTATACTGATGTTCTCACTCAGGTGCTGCAAAAATATGTAAGAATTCTGTCTGTCATCTTTCTCATTCACCCCATTACTGTATTATTTTTTTTGCAGGGCTGACTTTGTGCTCTTAAGAGACATATTGTATTGCATTGTATTGTTGTGTATTGTATTACTCATTGACACAACAGATTTCTCTTGAAAAGTTTGGGTTGCTTTCACCAGGCAAGTGTAGCTACAGTCCATTGCCACCCCCTCCCCTTTTTTGTTTGTTCTTGTTTTGGCCTGCAGCAGTGCAGATGTACATGTTTTCCGATGAGAGAGGATTTTATTCTGCATGATTTTGCCAGGGACAACCCTTTTGTTGCCGTGGGTTCTGTTGCGTGTGCAAAGTGCATGCCACACATGGGACTTTGGGTTTATTGTTTATTATCTCATCTAAAGGACTAGCACCCAGATCACCACTGAAGGTCTACTGGAGGAAGAGAAGCTGGTGAGCGTGGGATTTGATCCAGTGTGATTTACCTTTATGCCATTGTTCCACTTTCTTGTCTGACTCTGATGGTTTGATACAGTCAACAGTTCCTTCTCAAACAACAAAGAGTGGTGACTCTCTCCATACACAAGGTACACAACTTCAAGTCAGTGCTGCTTATGCAACCCATTCAGCTAGTGCACAAACTTATTGTTGCCTCAATGATCAATGATTATTTCACTTGACATGAAAGAATAGTTTCAGTTTCAGTTTCACTTTCTCAAGGAGGCGTCACTGCGTTCGGACAAATCCATACACGCTACACCACATCTGTTGAGCAGATGCCTGACCAGCAGCATAACCCAACGCGCTTAGTCAGGCCTTGAGTGCATGCTTACATATTTGTGTACCTATGAAAGTGGATTTCATTTTATGTAATTTCGCCAGAGGACAACACTCTTCGTTGCCATGGGTTCTTTTTCAGTGCGCCAAGTGCGTGCTGCACACGGGACCTCGGTTTATCGTCTCATCCGAAAGACTAGACGCTCAGTTTGATTTTCCAGTCAAACTTAGGAGAAAGGGCGAGAGCAGGATTCGAACCCACACCCTCACGGACTCTCTGTATTGGCAGCTGAGCGTCTTAACCATTCTGCCACCTTCCTCCTTAAGAATGAAAGACTGAAAGAATAATGAGGCTAGAAGAGCCAACGATTAACAAACAATAAAGAATGGTAACTCTTCTCCACACACAAGGTACACAACTTCAAGTCAGTGCTGCTGATGCTGCCCTTTCAAGAGGTGTCAAAGCTTGCAGGCTGGTCCATACATGCTACACCAGAAGATGCTTGACCTGCGCGTAGACTGTGCACGTTGGTCAGGCCGGGGAAGAATACTGAAAGAATCGATAGCAAAAGACCATGCTGACAGTGTGTTCTCAATGGTTTGACACAGGGACTCCCTAAACAGCAGTTGGTCGGGGATTCAGGATGGCTCTGATGGAAGTGACGATTCTTCCAATGGGGATCATTTTTTCGCTGTTGGCAAAGACATGGTCAACGCCATTGACTCCAGGTATTTGTGTGTGTGTGTGTGTGTGTGTGTGTGTGTGTGTGTGTGTGTGTGTGTGTTGGTGTATGTGTTAGTGTGTGTGTGTGTGGTCTTCAAATAATATATTTCTACTTTTAGGGTTCATACAGGTTTTAAAAATTTGTATAAAATGACATGCATTTTTTAAGTCCTTGATTTTTTTTTTTAAATTATTTTTTTTAAAAATTGGCAAGGTTTGTAAACATTCTTAATTTGGTTCTTTTTGCAGGAAAAGAAAAAAAAACAAACAGAAACAAACATATGTGGCTTTTGCCAAAGTACAGCAATGAAATTTTCCACCATAATTGAAATGGATAAAAATAAATGAATGTTATTAAAAACAGATCCGTAAAATATCCTTCTGACTGAAATTACAGTTCTTATCGCTGTGTCAGATTAGGATTCATGCAACTGGCAATGACTGACACATAAAATACTGTCACTTTCATATGGGTTCCAGACTTTTTTGTATATATCTTTTTTAATTTTTTAAATTTTTTTATACATTTTTAAACTCAATAATTACATAGTACAAGGAACAGAACACATTTGACAGAAGGTTTTAGACTTCTTGCTTAGGACTTATTAGATACACTGGATGATTAAAGAAAAAAAAAGCCTGGATGGTGTGTATTCAACAAAGCTTGAATTTTCCAGCTGGTTACTGAAGGGCAAGGAGATCAACTGAAAGCTCTCTGCTCAACTTTCAAAAAGGCTTCACGTTTTTGATGATTGGAAGAACAGTGATTGTGGTGCATTCAAATGAGAACAAATTTCCACCAAATTTGTTAAATTTTAGAAAACTTGGCGACTTGGATTTGACCTTTTTGCTGTTGCTGGTGATGTGTGGGGTTGACTTTTTACCTGACATGATGTGCACATTTCCATAAGTATGGTGGTGTGTTAACCATGTGTTGGTTTGGGGTGTTCAGACACGACAGCAGTGAGGACGAAGGGGACGGAGGCAAGAACAAAATGCACTCTGACTTTCTGGATTATGTGAGTATTGCTGACGCTCCTTTTAAGTGATGTAAGTCTGATAGTAGTACCACTATTTGTGCCTCCCTGCATGGCTTCAAGTGATGTTAGTACAATATGAGTAAGGTGGAAGGTGGCAGAACGGTCATCTGCCAGTACAGTGCCTGTGAGGGTCTTGGTTCAATTCCTGCCTTTGCCTCTTCTCAAAGTTTGACAGGAAAAATCATACGGAGCGTTTAGTTATTTTGATAAGACGATAAACCAAGGTATCGTGTGCAGCATGCACTTTGTGCACTAAAAAAGAACACACGAGTTGTCCTCTAGCAAAGTTACATGGAAGAGATCCCCTCTGAAAGGTACACAAGTATATATGCATGCATTTAAGGCCTTAGTGCGTTGGGTTATGCTGCTGGACATCAGTATTGTTGTGTGCCTGTGCGTGGGTTTAAGTGATATTATGTGGTTTTAAGTGATATTATCATGTGGTTTTAAGTGATATTATCATGGTACGTGTCTCTCTGTGTGATAGGTGGACATCAGTATTGCTGTGTGCCTGTGCATGGATTTAAGTGATATTATCATGTGGTTTTAAGTGATATTATCATGGTACGTGTCTCTCTGTGTGATGGGTGGACATCAGTATTGCTGTGTGCCTGTGCGTGGGTTTAAGTGATATTATCCTGTGGTTTTAAGTGATATGATCATGGTACGTGTCTCTGTGTGATGGGTGGACATCAGTATTGCTGTGTGCCTGTCTGCATGGGTTTAAGTGATATTATCCTGTGGTTTTAAGTGATATTATCATGGTACATGTCTCTCTGTGTGATGGTGGACATCAGTATTGCTGTGTGCCTGTCTGCGTGTGTTTAAGTGATATTATCATGTTGTTTTAAGTGATATTATCATGTGGCTTTAAGTGATATTATCATGTGGTTTTAAGTGATATTATCATGTGGTTTTAAGTGATATTATCATGTGGTTTTAAGTGATATTATCATGGTATGTGTCTCTCTGTGTGGCGGTGGACATCAGTATTGCTGTGTGCCTGTCTGCGTGGGTTTAAGTGATATTATCATGGTACGTGTCTCTCTGTGTGATGGGTGGACATCAGTATTGCTGTGTGCCTGTGCGTGGGTTTAAGTGATATTATCATGGTACGTGTCTCTCTGTGTGGCGGTGGACAGGACCGGCAGGCAGGCAGCACCAACACGTGGCCCATGATGCAGCACCTGCCGGGCCCTGGGCTGCACTTCCCTCCGGCCGCAGACTTCCCTGACCTGCTGGACCCCCCACCCCCCGCCCCCCAACACCGCCCACTGCAGATGCAGTGGAGCGACCCTGTGGCCACACGAAACATCTGGTCGGCCACCGCCACGCCCGGTCAGTCGGCTTGTATGTGATGTGCTGTGTGGGAGGGGTGGGGATGTGTGTGTGTGTGACAGCTTTTAACTCATTCTGCCCCACATCTTCATGAATGCTGCAACTCCCCTGGACCACTTCTTCTTCTTCTCCTTCTTCTGCGTTCACTCGTATGCACACGAGTGGGCTTTTACGTGTATGACCGTTTTTACCCCGCCATGTAGGCAGCCATAATCCGTTTTCGGGGGTGTGCATGCTGGGTATGTTCTTGTTTCCATAACCCACCGAACTCTGGGTGCGTATTTGATCTTCTGCTTGCATATACACACGAAGGGGGTTCAGGCACTAGCAGGTCTGCACATATGTTGACCTGGGAGATCAACCACTTCTACATGAGACCACTGAAGAAAAAACAACCCAGGATGGTTCACTAATACGGCGAAAATCAAAGGAGAATTGTTAATTTAATTGGTCGAACAAAGCTTTGTTTTCATGCCTCCGCAATCCCTGAATGGTTCAGTTTTGAATGCCAACTGTACCAAGCAAGAATAAAGGAAATAAGAATGATGGGTTGGAAGGAGAATATGTGTACCTGGTCCACAGGGGGAGTCATCATGGTAAGACTTAACTTGTTCCTGGAGTAGAATGAATTAGATTTTGCATTTTAAAATGTACATTTTTTTATTTTGTATTGTGATGTGTCAGAAGAGTCAAGTGAATTTTCAGTTGTGAACTGTTTTTGTTGTTGTTGTTTATTGTGATATTGGGAATAGTTGTAAGTACTGTGATAGTTTCTTTTAGAAAGTATTGTGACATGATATTGCATTATTTAGGCTTTTTCCTGTGATGTGTATGATGAGTGTGTTGTGTGTGTGTGTGTGTGTGTGTGAGTGTGCGCGCACGCGCGCTTAAATTTGTGCTTGAATGTTTGGTTGGCTGACTGTAAAGGGCTATGCATGTAGGTTTTCCTGTTTTTTCTTTTCATTTTAGTGTTTAAATGCATGTTTTTAATGTTGGTATTTACATTGTACCACAAGTACAGAGCATGTTTTACATGGAAAGGTGCTTTCTGAATTAAACTGTTATGATTATATCAGAGACTGACATTAGCTTACAGATGGGAACAGCAGAGTGAGGGAGGGGTGAGGACAGCAGAGTGAGGGGTGAGGACAGCAGAGTGAGGGGTGAGGACAGCTGCGTGAGGGGTGGGAACAGCAGAGTGAGGAGTGAGGACAGCAGAGTGAGGGGTGAGGACAGCAGAGTGAGGGGTGAGGACAGCAGTGAGGGGTGAGGACAGCAGCGTGAGGGGTGAGGACATCAGAGTGAGGACAGCAGAGTGAGGGGTGGGAACAGCAGAGTGAGGACAGCAGAGTGAGGGGTGAGGACAGCAGAGTGAGGGGTGAGGACAGCAGAGTGAGGGGTGAGGACAGCAGAGTGAGGGGTGAGGACAGCAGAGTGAGGGGTGAGGACAGCAGAGTGAGGACAGCAGAGTGAGGGGTGAGGACAGCAGAGTGAGGGGTGAGGACAGCAGCGTGAGGGGTGAGGACAGCAGAGTGAGGACAGCAGAGTGAGGGGTGGGAACAGCAGAGTGAGGACAGCAGAGTGAGGGGTGAGGACAGCAGAGTGAGGACAGCAGAGTGAGGGGTGGGAACAGCAGAGTGAGGACAGCAGAGTGAGGGGTGAGGACAGCAGAGTGAGGGGTGAGGACAGCAGAGTGAGGACAGCAGAGTGAGGGGTGAGGACAGCAGAGTGAGGACAGCAGAGTGAGGACAGCAGAGTGAGGGGTGAGGACAGCAGAGTGAGGGGTGAGGACAGCAGAGTGAGGACAGCAGAGTGAGGGGTGAGGACAGCAGAGTGAGGACAGCAGAGTGAGGGGTGGGAACAGCAGAGTGAGGACAGCAGAGTGAGGGGTGGGAACAGCAGAGTGAGGACAGCAGAGTGAGGGGTGAGGACAGCAGAGTGAGGGGTGAGGACAGCAGAGTGAGGACAGCAGAGTGAGGGGGGTGAGGACAGCAGAGTGAGGGGTGAGGACAGCAGAGTGAGGACAGCAGAGTGAGGGGTGAGGACAGCAGCGTGAGGGGTGAGGACAGCAGCGTGAGGGGTGAGGACAGCAGAGTGAGGGAGGACAGCAGCGTGAGGGGTGAGGACAGCAGAGTGAGGGGTGAGGACAGCAGCGTGAGGGGTGAGGACAGCAGCGTGAGGGGTGAGGACAGCAGCGTGAGGGGTGAGGACAGCAGCGTGAGGGGTGGGAACAGCAGAGTGAGGGGTGAGGGGCTGTATGATCAGTGGTTTCTCCACTGCAGTGGGAAGTCATTTGCATTTTAGTCTTGGGTGAAGGACAAAGACTCTCAAACGAGGACGCAAGATTGCACTGGTTCTTAGTGCTGCAGCCTTGGGGGCTAGTTGGCCTTTGGGAACCATCTCATTGCTGACTGTCTTAAAACCCTCTTGGCCGAGAGAGTGGGGATGTAACTCGGGGGCATGACACTCTGCACTGTAATCAACATTTTTGCCCAGATGGTTATAGCATTGCCATATTGTTAGGTTTGATGTTGCGTGTGTTCAGGTTACGTTTTGTTTTAATTCGCTGGTGAAAAAGTGAGGAAATGGTCAACATCAGAGCCAGTCCATGGTTGACATGCATGAGTGTGACAGTACAACAGCCAGATTTTCTTTTCCAGGATTGTTGTTCCCCTTCAGGTTTGACTGGCTCATTATTGACAGTTTTTTTCAGTCTTGGTATGGCCCTGTGCAGTCAGCTGGATTGTAAGCAACACTGAAGATAATGATGATATAACTTTGAGATACTTTGTGAGGAAGGTGGCTGAATGGTTAAGACGCAGATTGGTTTATATAGTGTCTGTGAGGGGCTGGGCTCAAATCTGGGTCTTGCCCTTTCTTCCAAGTTTGACTGGAAAATCAAACTGAGCACCAAGTCATTCAGGTGAGATGATAAACTGAGCACCCATGTGCAGAATGCACTTGGCACACTGAAATAGAACCCTTGGCAACAGAAGTGTTGTCCTCTGGCAAAATTCTGAAGAAGAAATCCACTCTGATAGGTACACAAATATACAAGTATGCACTTGAGGCCTGACTAGGTGTGCTGGGTTATGCTGCTGGTCAGGCATCTGCCTAGCAGATGTGTAGCTAGCTTATATGGTTTTGTCCAGATGCTAGTGACAGTTCCTTTAGAAACTGAAGCTGAAACAGTGACGCTGATGATCATGAATCTGCTGCTGTCTGCTGGGCAGGAATGGGATGCCCCAAGACCAGCCAGCCCCTCCCCCCCACCCACACCAGTCCACAGACCATGCACGGCTTCGGACGCCTCAACTGACGAGCGTTTTGTTGCACGCCGGACTCCAGGTCTGCAAGCTGAGGCACCTTGGTCCTTGACCTTGTCACTTCCTTTACTGGGGTGTGTTTGAACACCTCGATTGAACACGTTTCACACACGCTTCGTAACACACCCGCTCGAAATCAGGTGATTGTGAAATATTTGTTGACATGGAAGTTGACAACAGTAAATGGAAAATGGAATGGAGAGCTGGAATGAACAAAGCTGAAAAAGTGAATACTTGTTTTTACACATCGTGTTGCTCTGTTTTGGATCACTCTGAGGCATATTCATCTCTTCCTCACCATAGGATTGCCTGTATAAAATTTGAGCTGCTGTTCCTTCAGAGAGCATGTCACCACAGTTCACTGAAAACAGAGGTCCCCCCTCCCTTTTTTTACAAACATTCAAAGTGCATTTGCCTGTGGATTTTTTGTGCAGGTTTATTAATAATAATCTGTCAGTGATAATGTAAAGAAAACAAACGCTTGATTGCTTCATCAGGGAAGGAAGAGAAAGACAAGACATCCCCCAGTTCTTTACAAGTGTCCATGCGCTGTCAAAATTTGACCCAGCCCCTGTCCGGCCTCTGAGACTTGACGGTCAGTCTGTTGGACAAAAATGGAGGATTGTAGGGATTTGGTTTTTTTTTTTTTTTTTTTTAAATTGACATTCTGTCCCTGAAGGTAAGGTAATGAAAATTCAAAAAGTTTGTTATTTTAAAAAATCTTATTAATATTGCAAGTTTGTGTTAGTGAAAATAAACAGACTGGCCAGTGGATAAATGACTTATGGTGGCTCAGCATGGATTGAGTTTTTCAGTGAGGGACAAGCTCACATACACAGAGAGAGAAAGCACCAGCTTTGTAGACATCATTGTTTTCTTAGATTTTTATCTGTCCAGTAACAACAAGCAATCACTTTTTGGCTTTGTGTGTGTGAGTCCCAGCACCGCGAGCTTTGTCGGTCAGCTCCTTCAAACGCGTAAACAAGGCAGGTGATTTTTGGATATTGGGTGTACTTTTGACAAGAAGCAAGTTTATGTGATGGTGACTTTTGGTGAAGAGGATGAAGAAGGTCAGTGTATGACTGGCAAGCAGACTGGAATTCCTGACAGAAAAAGGGAAAAAAAGGAAAAGGATCTTCACAAAAAAGGCATGACTTATCCAGTGAAGAACATCTGGAGCTCCAAGGTGTTGTCGATTAGCACGAAGATAAGGCTGTTCAACTCCAGCGTCAAGTCAGTCCTTCTGTATGGAGCAGAGACATGGAGGACAATAAAGACCACCATCAGGAAAGTGCAGATCTTCATCAACAGCTGCCTGAGAAGGATCCTCCAGATACGCTGGCCCGACACTATCAGCAACGCACACCTGCGGCAGCGTACCAACCAGCTGCCAGCCGAAGACGAGATTCGGCGCAGAAGATGGAGATGGATCGGGCACACCCTGAGGAAGCCAGACAGTAACATCACCAGGCAGGCACTGAAATGGAATCCCCAGGGCAAACGGAAGAGAGGAAGGCCAAGAAACACCTGGCGACGTGACCTCGAGGCAGACACCAAGAAGATGGGGCACACCTGGAGACAGTTAGAAAGGGCAGCCCAGGACAGAGGACTCTGGCGGACTGTTGTGAGCGGCCTATGCTCCGGGGGGAGTGATGGGCATAACTAACTATCCAGTGCCTTTCCTTGAATTCTGTCTGCTGATCAAAGCATTGTCTTCCTCTCTTCAGCATCCACCACGAGTCCAGTTCCTATTTTTGCCTGTGTCTCAGTCAGTCTGTTGTGGGAGTGTGTTTGTGCATGTGAGATGTACAGTACTGTTGAGGTGGTTTATGTCAGTGTATTATGTTGCTTGTTTGTGGAAATGTGATTACACATGCTTGCAGTTTTGTGTGCGTGCTTAAGAAAAGGTGAATGCGTTCATTCATGGTTTGTGTGTGTGTGTGTGCGTGTGTGTGTGTGTGTGTGTGTGTTTGTGTGCATTAATGTGTAGAAGAAGTTAACCGAGACTAGGAGAGGAAGACGGAGAGATTGATAAAAAAGCGACTTAATAATTATGAGGAAGTGTAGGAGTGCTTCCAGAGTGTGAAGTCTAGTCAAACTAATGCTGCTGTTGCTCAGTGCATAACCTGGACAGTCACATTTAATGCTAATTCCCATTCTGCCCGGCTACATGTAGAAGTGGTCATTTTGCAATGATTTTTGTGTGTGGTTTTTTTTTTTTTTTTTTTTTTTTTTTGGTGGTAATCTTTATCACGGATATCTCCTAGCTTTCTGTATGTGCAAAGTTGATGAAATGAAATAAAGCTACCGCTAGGCTATTTTCATTTCAATCATGAAGTCATAATCAGATTGTCATTAATAATATTCTCATTTGAGTCAGTGTTTTAATTTCAACTGATATATTCATTTCAATGATGACAACTGGAAAGAAAAACAAAAAACAAACACCTCACATACACTAGGCCCATATGAGCTGGTGTTGTGGGGAGAAATCTGTATTTCAAGTTTCAAGTGATCCCGGAAATCTGCATTTTAAGTGACCCATGAAATCTGCATTTTAAGTGACCCATGAAATCTGCATTTTAAGTGACCCATGAAATCAGCAGTTGAAAGAGGGCATGGTGAAGGATCCTGTACAATGTGAAGGATGCACTGGAAGTCCACTGGTCTCCCATGGGTGGAACCTCAGCAAGTGCTGAATGTGTAGCTGGGTGAAGCCTTCCACAGATGCACAACAGAGACAAACCACCTGTGGCTAACTGTTGCCTATCCTTAGAGAAGACAACAGAGACAAACCACCTATGGCTAACTGTTGCCTATCCTTAGAGAAGACAACAGAGACAAACCACTTGTGGCTAACTGTTGCCTATCCTTAGAGAAGACAAAAGTGACAAACCATCTGTTGCTAACTGTTGCCTATCCTTAGAGAAGACAACAGAGACAAACCACCTGTGGCTAACTGTTGCCTATCCTTAGAGAAGACAACAGTGACAAACCACCTGTGGCTAACTGTTGCCTATCCTTAGAGAAGACAAAAGTGACAAACGACCTATATCTAACTGTTGCCTATCCTTATAGAAGACAACCGAGACAAACCACCTGTGGCTAACTGTTGCCTATCCTTAGAGAAGACAACAGTGACAAACCACCTGTGGCTAACTGTTGTCTATCCTTAGAGAAGACAAAAGCACATGCACAGCAGGATTCAGTTTTCACTTGTTTAACTTATTTTTGGTGTCATATACTGTACCATGTCAAACTGATGCAAATTAGGCCTATCGGTTTGCTCTGCTGTATTTTTTTTTTTATCTTATTTTTTAACCACCTTAGTCCCAGCAGCCACAAGTACTGAGGCAGAGTAGCTGAAATGAGGGGGGAATGGGGATGGGGTGGGGGTGGGGTGGGGGGTGGGGGGGCTAAACATGTCAGCACACGCATAATTATTAGAATCACTGTTTCCTGTATCTTGTAGGAACTTTTATGTTCTATTTAGTTAGTAATGTACCTTGTATGACCTGTTTTATCTGTGTTAATGTGGTAAAATGAAAGTCTATATCTTCTAGGATGTACATGTGTATTTTGAGTCAATGTTGTACCTTATAGAATCTGTATGGCCTTCGTAGTGAACACTGTACCGTGTAGAATCTGTTGAAGTTAGTTCTGTACCTTGTAAGATCTGTATGATCTGTCTAGTTAACTTGGTACCACACAAGTAGCATCCATAGGATTTAAAGGAATCAGCTGTCATAGATATTTGTTATATGAACAAAGATGGCATTTAGCCTCAAACCACTCCTTCATGTTTAATGTTGATGTGTATACACTGGAACAAAACTTGGTAGTTTTGGAATCAATTGTGCATGGTATTTTTCCACGTGGAATCAAGGCGTCGGATACTTCGTCCCCGACTCCCCTCACACTCCCCCCCACGCCCCTTTTTTTTTCACTTGTGCAGTTTTCTTCACCCAAAAAGAGAATTATTCAGATCGAGTTTACGATCTTTTACATGCCCATGTAGCTGTTTTCTGCGCTTTACACAGTTTGGTTATACTGAAGTGAATATTTGATGAAATCGGTTATGTTATTTTATGTTTCTGTGTTAGTCAGGGCCACAAGAAGAAAAGGATTTTTTTTTCATGAGTGATTGTGTTATGTGTGTATATGAGTGTTTATGCGTGTGTGTGTGTGTGTGTGTGTGTGTTTGCACGCGCGCACGCGTGTGCATGAGTGTGTGTGCGTGTGCGCAAAACATTAAATGATAAGCCCATTACATACAGAAGGCAAAAAAAAAAGTTCTTTTTTTGTTTTGTTTTTTTAACACGAATTTTTCAAAGCTGATTTGAACACATAACATGGAACCTTACTTGTAGAGATAGAATGTGAGAATGATAGAATAGTCTGACACTTGTATCAGCCTTTGATGTGTACAGTTTAAGCTTTCCTGGAGATATTGACAGTGTTCAGCAGAAAGCGTTATAGACATAAGGTGCAAGAATTGGAGCCAGTACAGAACACACAAATGAGACCATTTCATATGGATGGGATATATCCATGTATTATCATCCTACATGAAGCTGTTGTCAGCATATATAGGTCATTTCATATGGATGGGATATATCCATGTATTATCATCCTACATGAAGCTGTTGTCAGCTTATATAGGCCATTTCATATGGATGGGATATATCCATGTATTATCATTCTACATGAAGCTGTTGTCAGCTTATATAGGCCATTTCATATGGATGGGATATATCCATGTATTATCATCCTACATGAAGCTGTTGTCAGCATATATAGACCATTTCATATGGATGGGATATATCCATGTATTATCATCCTACATGAAGCTGTTGTCAGCATATATAGGCCATTTCATATGGATGGGATATATCCTTGTATTATCATCCTACATGAAGCTGTTGTCAGCTTATATAGGTCATTTCATATGGATGGGATATATCCATGTATTATCATCCTACATGAAGCTGTTGTCAGCATATATAGACCATTTCATATGGATGGGATATATCCATGTATTATCATCCTACATGAAGCTGTTGTCAGCATATATAGACCATTTCATATGGATGGGATATATCCATGTATTATCATCCTACATGAAGCTGTTGTCAGCTTATATATGCCATTTCATATGGATGGGATATATCCATGTATTATCATCCTACATGAAGCTGTTGTCAGCTTATATAGGTCATTTCATATGGATGGGATATAACATGTATTATTGTTCTACATGAAGCTGTTGTCAGCTTATATAGGCCATTTCATATGGATGGGATATAACATGTATTATTCTCCTACATGAAGCTGTTGTCAGCATATATAGGTCATTTCATATGGATGGGAGATATCCATGTATTATCGTCCTACATGAAGCTGTTGTCAGTATATATAGGCCATTTCATATGGATGGGATATATCCATGTATTATTCTCCTACATGAAGCTGTTGTCGGCTTATATAGATCATTTCATATGGATGGGATATGAAGCTGTTGTCAGCTTATATTGGTGGTTGAGATCAGTGCCATGGTGTATCGTCTCTTGTCACAACATGTCATACAGAATCCAGACAACTGCAATCGGTGCTGAATGCGATGATTTGTGATGGGTACTTAACTGTGTTCTGTTTTCATGAACCTTTTTTTTTTTTTTTTTTTTTTTTTTGTCATGGTGTGCACCCTGCAGAAGTGTGGTGTCATGGATTTAAAAAAAAAAGAAAAAAAAAGAATGATGGTTATCATGACAGTGGTGAATATTTTGTCAAACACAATGTTTCATTGTGCTTTATAACTCCGTCAATGAATGGAAACCGTTTGTTGTTCAGTCATCTTTAATGTGGTGTGTATCGAAGTGAAAGAGGTTTGCCCTCTTCCGTTCATTCTGTCTCATGTTGTGTGTGTGTCATTGTGTGTCTGACTTTTTCGGTCTGCCATACCCACGCCCTGGCCCTCGGTTGTGTTTTGGTGTGGCGTGCAGAGCGGAAGTTGATGGATTGTTTTTAAAGTGGTTCTTGGAATGTGTCAAAAAGTGAATGCGATGTTGGTGGAGAGCAACTTGCAGTATGAATATGATGGGCATGACCTGATTTCTGTTTTACCTGAAATTTAGTGGTTCACGATTATCCCTCACTGTCACATTTTGTGTGCCCCAGGTGTGTTTGAAAAAAAAAAAAAAAATTACTGGGGGGGCATGATGGGGGTTGGGGGTTTGGGGACTTAAAAAACAGACATATATTTGGATTTGTATACAAATTTGTGTTTGTATTTGTATTTCTCTTTTTGTCACATTAGATTTCTCTGTGAAATTCGGGCTGCTCTCCCCAGGGAGAGCGCGTCGCTACACTACAGTGCCACCCTTTTTTTTTCATATTTTTTCATGCGTGCAGTTTTATTTGTCTTTCCTTTCGAAGTGGATTTTTCTGCAGAAATTTGCAAGGAACAACCCTTTTGTTACCATGGGTTCTTTTACATGTGCTAAGTGCATGCTGCACATGGGACCTCGGTTTATTGTCTCATCCGAATGACTAGTGTCCAGACCACCACTCAAGGTCTAGTGGAGGGGGAGAAAATATTGGCAGCTGAGCCGTGATTTGAATCAGAGCGCTCAGATTCTCTCGCTTCCTTGGCGGACATGTTACGTCTAGGCCATCACTCCACCATAGCGTACAGTGGTAGTACAGTCAGATATCCTCTTGTACTCATGTGGGTAAAAAAAACAACAAAGACCCCATACATCTTTTAATAATAATAATAATAATAATAATAATGGATACTTATATAGCACACTATCCAGAAATCTGCTCTAGGTGCTTTACAAAAACGCTTTTGTTAACATAAAACATCATATCTATGTTACATACACACACCAAAATGTGACTACACACACACACACACACGCACACACACGCTGCGTACATACATTTTAACATACATGTGTATCTAACAGCTACCCTAACTCATACGCACACATAGGCAGGCACAAACTTACATAAACACACGCACACACAATACACATTCATACACATGCATCTTTTCCCACAGCGGCAGTGCTGTAGCCCTACCTGTGCTTTAGTGGATTGAAAAGGACCCTGACATTTGTGTTCAACTTCAGTGTGTGTTTTGTTTGTTTGTTTGTTTGCTGCCGCATTATCACCTGCACTGTTTCCGTGGCAGCAAACTGGTTTGGGCTTTTTATTTTTCATCCACAAAGCAAGGCCAGAGGTTTGTTTTTGAAGACATTAAGATAAAAAAAAAACTTCCAAGATAAAAATGTAGAAATTATGCCATACATTTCCCTTGAAAATGTTGAAGGTGTCTTTGCATTTCAATCCTTGGAGTCGTGGCTCTTAAGGGGCATGATATTCAGAAAGGAAGCAACATCTAAAGAAAAATAGAGAAAAATGATTTTTGAATAATAGTCATTATTTCTGACCTTAAACACCTCTGCATGGTGACAAAAAACACCACATGGATACCATGGTTCTGCATGGCTTTATCTGGCCAGGTTTTAGACCTCCTTCAGTCCTTCTGTGGGCCAACTCCCACAGTCACTTGTGTTTGAATGGACTTCCACATGCATGACCCTGTTTACCCCACACCCCACCCCACCCCACGCAGTTTAGGCAGCCATACTCTTTCTTCAGCGCCAGTGCTAGCTAGGTATGAGTATGCGTTTCCATAACCTGCTGAACACTGACAGGGACTTTTTGTGTGCATGTTTAGTTTTGTGCATGCGTACACATGTGGTGAGAATTCAGGCACTAGTGGGCCTGCTTGTGTGTTGACAAAGAAGACTGGAACGATCTTCTCCCTTAACTCTCTCCATATGAACGGCGAAAGAGACGACTTTAACAGCGTTTCAGCCCAATTACCATCATCAAAATATTGCAGGCGGAAGGCTCATATACTGAAGAGGTGAATGTTGACAAAGAATACCACAATTTTGACGACAGAAGCTAAAGGTTGGGTCATTCAGACACCCTCTGGACATCCGAGGGGTCTGTGTAGAGGAGAAGAAAGGACTGGCCATACTGAGCGAGTTAACCAATCAGGCACAGCTGGGACTGGAACCCCGGGGCTCTGGGATCACTGCCTGACCACCTTACTCTGGCAGCCATGAAGCTTTTGATCTCCTTACAGAGCTATCTGTCGACTTGTGTATTATTCACACCTCTTTTTTTTTATTTTATTTTTTCTTGTTTCGTCTATACAAATCCAGGCTAGAAGTATTATTATTCTGTAGATCTTAGAGAGTGTCAGTTGTTTAAGATAATTAATTACTCACTAATTTTATGTAGATCTTAAAGAGTAAGTAATAACTTGTATCGCCCAAGTGTGAGAGAATTCATATCACATTCAACTCCTTTTCTTTTTGGATAAAGAACTTTAATTTCATGTAAATTTTTGTTCTGTTTGGAGGTGTGCTAAAAAGAGACGTATTTTGTGTCTTACTCAGATGCTGTTTGCTGCCATGTTTGCTGAAGAATTGTATGTGTGTATGTGTGTATAATTCTGTCCACATCATGTGTTGTCGTGACTTGTCAATTATTTATGCAAAAGTCATGAAGATGTGCCACTGAAGTGATCCACTCTAGTCAAATGCTGATCTCTTGACTCTTTGGTGTGCGGACTGTCGGAAAACTACTTCAGTGTCCTCATTAGAATGATGAGAATCACTTCCATCTGTATGTCTGCATTTGGTGCTTACACAGGATCCATTTTTCATACCTGTACCAGTGCACATGTGTGAACATCTTTCTTTGCTTTCTTTCTGCATTTGCAGGCTACAGTTCCCGCTTGTGATCATTTCTGTGAGTGGGCTTTATCATGTGTGGCCATTGTTTTAACCGCACCATACAGGCAGCCGCGCTGTAACTTTTGGAGTGTGCACCTTGGGTTTATTCATGTTTCCATAACGTACAAGACATGGACAGGATCTTTAACAGGCATGTGTATACATATGGAAGGAACAAAGACACTATCAGGCCAATCGTATGTTGACCTGGGAGATAGGAAAAATCTCCACCCTTCACCCACCAATACCAGGATCAAGATAGGAAAAATCTCCACCCTTCACCCACCAACCACCAATACCAGGATCAAGATAGGAAAAATCTCCACCCTTCACCCACCAATACCAGGATCAAGATAGGAAAAATCTCCACCCTTTACCCACCAACCACCAATACCAGGATCAAACCTAGGACTCTCAGATTTGAAGTTGAATGCTCTTACCATTTGGCCAGTGCGCTTGTCATGTGAGCATCTATGTAAATGCATGTGTGTGTGCATTTTGCATTGGCGTGTGTACATGTGTGTGCCCAGGCATGCACATCTTGCAGAACAAAAGTTCCAGAATGTCTTCTGTAGCATTGTGTTTCAGTTTTCAAATTGTGTTTACAGTGTGTAAAAGAAAACAATCCTTATTGTAAGACTATCATAACATCATGAAATCCAAGCCATTTGCAATGGGAGGGGATGATTCACATTGTTTTTGTTTTGTTTGTGAAAATGATTTCAGTAATCTTGTATGTCTGTCTGTTTATTTGTTCATTGGTTTATTTATTTTATTTTATTGATATTTGCAGCTGTTTAAAACATTTTTTTTTTGTTGTCATTGTTTCAGTTATGAATGTAAATATTGGTTGATGTGATTTAATTCTTCTTTTTTCCTTTTCGTAAAATGTTTTCTTTTTTTTAAAAAAAAGAAGAAGAAAAAAAAGAAAAACTTTTTTTTTATCAACACTTAGGACAGCTTCAAAGATAAGGTCAGTTACTCAGAAAGCAATAACATCCCCAATTCTTTTTCCTTGAATGTGAAGGAGGCGAAGGAAGTGGGTATTTTATGTGAGCTTGCGCATGGTCATGTGAACAACACATGCATGTGTGTTGCACAAAATGTGTGTGTGTGTGTGTGTGTGTGTGTGTGTGTGTGTGTGTGTGTGTGTGTGTGTGTGTGTGTGTGTGCACTAAAGCTGAAATGATCTGTGATGTTTACAAAAACAAAGCAATACAATTCATGGCAACTGTTCAAGGAACATACTCATTTCTGTCAAGATTTTATGGAACGTCTCTCCTCCCCTCCCCCCCAACCCCCAATCCCCCCTCCATCTTCCACATCCTTTACTGTGCTGCTATTGAAAAACAACCTACAAAATTCCACACATTTCATCTATGTCTGCTCTTGTTATGACTTTGGCTTTTCACTCAACAGTGTTTGACTGTGTAGTTTCATTGTTCATGTCAGGACAAGAAAAGTTCACATTGCGCATGTTATTGGGGAATGACAGAATGCTTGGTTTGTCTGAAATGCTCAACAGCCAGTTTATATTTGAGTTAGGAACGCCGAGAAATGTTTCTGTGTTGTTCTTGTGCCTTACCTGAGTTTCAAGAGAAGGGATCATTTTGTTTTGTTTGTGTCTGTTAGATGTGTGCTTTATTATGCAATGATTTTTGACTCACTTGTGCAAACAAAGTGAGTCTATGTTTTAACCCGGTGTTCGGTTGTCTGTGTGTGTGTGTGTGTGTGTGTGTGTCCGTGGTAAACTTTAACATTGACATTTTCTCTGCAAATACTTTGTCAGTTGACAACAAGTTAGGCATAAAAATAGGAAAAATTCAGTTCTTTCCAGTCATCTTGTTTGAAACAACATTGCACCTCTGGGATGGGCACAAAAAAAAAAAAAGAAAAAAAAAGGAAGCCTAATTTTTGCAGACTGCATTTACTGTTATATTTATATTTTTTTGTATTCTCTAAACTTGGCACTTTGATCTGATATTCTGACCCAACAACAAGAGCATTCATTATTATCATTTTTTGTTCAAGGAGGAACTTCTTTTGCTAAGCATGGAAGTTTTATTTATTTTGCAAACGTTTTGGTGCAGATAGTAAAAAAGGGAAATTACGCTGTAATTAATGCTAGGGTACTTAATTCGAATCTGGTTAGGACTTCTTTTTTTTTTTTTTTTTTTTTTTTAAACGTGAAGCTTTATAATAACAAATACAGAACACATTTTAACGATTAGATTTTTTTTTTTTAAGTGTATCACAAGTGAGTCTTGAAGGCCTTGCCTCTCTTGTTTTATTTGTGTCTGTTAGATGTGTGCTTTATTATGCAATGATTTTTTTGGGGGGGTGGTTGCAGCTGTTTGTTCCATGAATATGCGGAAATGTTTGGTGCTTTTATGGTTGGTGAACAAAAGTTTGCCTCAAACAAATTTGAATGATCAGTTTGTGGGGAAAACATTCTGAGGTTAGTGTCTCCTTTTGTGGTCACCTTCCCTGATAGTAACTTTGGAAAGTTTGGTCATAGACTTGATGTTTTCGGGGTGGGGGTATATGTTTGTGTACTGGATGTTTTCGGGGGTATATGTTTGTGTACTTTTTATAATTATGTCTCTGTCATGGTAATGTAGATGTGTTATGTACATGAGCAGATGAGTGGTTATGATTAGAGACATAAGTAAACATAAGATTTAATGCATGTGCATGCATGCTGGCATTTCATTTTTAACCATGGATCACGGCTGGGTTGCATAGGCAATCTTAGCACCCTTAAGTAAGCTTAATGTTGAGAATTTTTCTAACATCCTTAAGTTAGCTTGATGTTGAGAATTTTCCTAGCATTCTTTAGTAGGCCTAATGTTGAGAATTTTCCAAGCATCCTTAAGTTAGCTTAATGTTGAGAATTTTCCTAGCATCCTTAAGTTAGCTTAATGTTGAGAATTTTCCTAAGTGTACGGAATTCGTGCAGGCTTAGAAAAACTCTTACAGCAAAGCAAACTCAGCTTCACTTTATGCAAATCAGCCCTTTTATGTAAACAGTTGACTCAAAGGCTATTATGGCTGAATGGGTGAAGCGTTGGAGTTCTGATGCCGTGTTCACCAGTGATCAGGTTTCACATGGTGTTGTGTCTTTGGGAAAAGGACTGGAGTCCAGCTTTTCCTCCCTCCTTCCAGTTGTGGACTGGTGTGTGACTTGTCAGGGAAGTTGAAAGCATCCAAAGGAGGGGACTGAACTCTGCCTTTCCTTGATGAGCCCTGGACACAGTGAATGTGAAATCACTTTTCCTATGGTGATGAAAGGCTATGGGAACTTTAACCTGTTAAAACCAAACCTCAGTTGTACTGAATATAATGTGTTGAAATCAAAGAGTGAAGACCATTTTGCTGAGAGTAAGGCGTCAAATGTGTTGCTACTTCATTTTTCTCCTCCACATGGCTATGAACAGACATGTCTTTGTCGTATTTGGAACCAGGTTTTTTTTCCAGTCATTGTGATGGAACAGATGAAGCGATGTTTCCTTTTGTTTTCAGATGGTAGCTACGTACTTTGAGTCAGGATAATAAAGCTGAACAAAATAAAGAGAAAAGAGACAAAAGCTGCTGACCAACACACACACACACACACACACACACACAACACACACACACACACACACACACACACACAACACACAACACACAACACACACACACAACACACACACACACACACACAACACACATAACACACACACACACACACACAACACACACTCAACACACACTCAACACACACACACACACACACAACACACACACACACACACACACACACACAGACACACACACAACACAGACACACACACACACACACAACACACACACACACACACACACACACACACACACACACAACACAACACAACACAACACACACACACACACACAACACACACACACACACACACACACACACACACACACACACACACACACACACACACACACACATTGATACAGCGATTGATGTTGAATGGTTAGTGAGAACTTGATTGACATTTTATAATGATAATACTGAATTATTCTTAAACTGTCATCTATAAATCAGAGCACTGTGATTGTGAAAACATCTTCAGTTAGTAAACTGTCCATTTTTCTCTCTCTATTAAACAGAAGAATACTACCATAGTAAACAATGATACATCAAGTTTATGGCATCCAGTCATCAAAAGCACACATTAAGCTTAGCTTTAAACAACAACTAAAGCAAAGTGCACAGAAGATACATATATGTACATATAATTAAGCAGATACAATATGGCAGGAGTATCGTCAGACTTCAATCTCCAGCTCAACAGATGATGATTGTAGCAAAAAACAACAGCAAATTGAGGAAGGAGGGAGGACATTGTAAAGATAATGGTAATTAGTATCATTGTACAGTTGAGGTCATTGTCCTAATGTCTAACTTAAATATAGTCATATGTGATTCTGTTGTTCATGACAGGAATGTTTGCATTGACTCAACCAGTTGTACAATTCAAAGAAAAGGACCTTCCTTTCAAAAGACCTCCCTTTGAAAGAAAAGAAAATTGAGGAAAGATAAACTAAAGAGAGCAGATTCTCCATTACATAAATCTCACAATCAGCATGTGTGCAAATCAGATGATTTTATGTTCCCTTGATGGGAAACAATCATATTTGTGGTTTGTGAATTGTACTGGATTCTGTTGGATTAAAAATTTTTTTTTTATATGCCTTGTTATTTTTGGGGGTTTCCACTTTCATTTATCAAGTAAAATTGAGTTTGGGGTTGATTTTTGTTTTGGTTCACCTTTGCTGTGGACAGTGCTTATTATCAAGTGAAACCAGTAGAGTTCTTGGAATTCACCTTTTTAGTAGCAGTGAGGCAGTTTGCTCAGTATTGAATTGTCTGTGGCAGGATAACAGTATGATCAAGATGGGCATGTGGTGTCTCAGATTGATTTTCATTCTCAGACTAGATACAAGTTGGTCTTTAAAAAAAAATAATAATAATTTTTATTTTATTATTATTATTTTTTCAATTTTATTTTTTTCTCAAGGCCTGACTAAGAGTGTTGGGTTATGCTGCTGGTCAGGCATCTGCTTGGCAGATGTGGTGTAGCGTATATGGATTTGACCAAACGCAGTGACGCCTCCTTGAGCTACTGATACTGATACTGATATCAGTTGTTCCTTTCTCCTAGAGAATTAGATACTGGAATCGTTTCTTGAACATGCAGAGTATGAACTGCATATAAAAAAGCAAAACAAATATAACAAAAAACTGACAGCACATACCTAATGGATAGTTCCAATTAAGTGCTACTCATTTACATATCAAAAAGATTGTATTTTTGAAATAAATTGTATTTACACATTGAATTATCTGAGTTAAACAGCAAATACATTAAGAATAAGAGCGCTTTCTAAATCATTGCAAGTGTCAAAAAAAGTAAGCTGAAAATGCCAACCGTTAAATGTTCAGAAGTGACTGCTTTTGAAATTTGTTTCAAGTCCAGCTATGTTGGTGCTAGTTGTCTCAGATTTTAAAGAAAAAAACTATTGATAGATATTCAAAATAATATAAAATGAAATGATGAAAAGGTGATAAAAATGAAATGCCACATATTTAATATATGCGAGATGAAATTTTTAAAAATATGTAAGAAATATCATATATTTTTAAACTCATATGAAATGAAATGATAAATAAAATGAAAAATCACACATGACAGATAACACTGTAACATACAATCATTGAGGAGAGATTTCCGTGTGGCACCCTGCCAGTTCTGTTGTGGAAAAGGAATTTTTGTGTGTCAGTGAAACCATGCTCTTTGGTCTTCAACGCTGTGATGGTTTACACTGTTCCCTTTGTGTGTGTGTGTGTGTGTGTGTGTGTGTGTGTGTGTGTGTGTGATATTTTTGAGTTTTCTGTGTTGTCGATTAGTTATGTCGTGTATCTTTTGTGTCATCCTGAAGGAATGGAACTGCAGATTAATGGGATGTAGTGTGGTGTGGTGTAATAAGGAATTGGAGAGTGTTTTTTTTAAAGGGTGCCCAGTCTCTGATGAGGCCAGTGCACATACAAACTGTGTGAAACATTTTATTTATTACATACAGCAGTTACTGCAAATGACAAAAGAAAGCACAGTTTACTTCATTTGCATTCATGTCCACACAGCACACTCAAACACACATGCACACCATCACACATGTGCACACAAATAAACACTCACCCACACACACATACACACACACATAAAAAAACACACCCTCTCCCTTCGGGATGAAAAGATGTTTCACAATTAGTTATTAGCTTCTCCCACTGCCTCACCACCACCACCACCCTCTTCCCCATCACAACCCTCCCCCCTTTTTGTGTGTGTTCTACCACTGTGTCATTTTTTCTTTGTCGTTTTATTTTCCCTGTGACCTTGGTCCACAGCCCCTGGTATTTCTCGCTGCTTTGGGGTGAAGGGGAGCGTGCTGGTTGTGCATGCTGGAAGGTGTTTGTATTGCTTTGAATTTCTAACTTTTCTGTACATATGTGCAGTCCGCTGCTGGACAACAAGCAACAGATTCAATGTCTGCTTGTCTGCAAAACAGGGTTCATTGTAAAATCAGAGATCGAGTAATTGGCTTTTTTTCTGGCCACTTGCTCCAGGGAAGTCACTCCTACAGTGTTGTCAAATTGAGGCTATATAAGCAGGCGATATGACGTTGCAACTATCCGAGCCATGTCCTTCACCCCCGCGCACAGGACGGCACAGCACACCTCCCCCTTAAAAAAAGGGAGGAGTCGGAGCGAAAGGAAGTCGGCCGCCACCGCTTGGAGCGGTGACGTTGCAACTTTGACCTTAAGGGTGTAGACGCCAATAGGTCGTTAAACTCCAATACACGCGTTGCAACTCCCTGTGTTCAAAATTAACCCCTTGTGTGCTTCAGGACAGAAATTTCTGCCCCCGTTCGGTGTGCAAAAAAAAAATGCCCAGGACGGATCATCATAAGAATTTTCCTGTCGCAAAATCATTAAGCATGCACACACATTTCTAACATATGCGTATAATTTATGTATGCATATGTATATACACGTGTGCCTGCAAACATGTGGGGGTGGGGGTGGGGGGCGTGGGGTGGTGGTGGGGAGGGGGGTGTTTGGGAAGGGGGGGGAGCCTGTGGTGACTCTGGAGCTCGATGACAGTGATGCAGTGTCGTGTTCAGTGTCCTGATCATGTCTTGACTCTTTGTATTAGTTCCTTGTGTGTCGATCCTTTGTTTGGCTTGTTCCCTCTGTCCGAAAAACTAAACCTTCCAGTTTGATATGTATTGAGTTCCTCTGAAGGTGTGTGTGGGGGTTGGGGGTGGCAAGAGGCAGGGTGGGGGTGGGGGTGGAGGGTAGGGAGAGTTGGAGGGGGGTGGGGGTTAAGCATGATCGTAAAATTGTGCCAGGGATATGCAGAGATATTACCTGTGTGCTTTTTGACTGGATGTGCGACGATAATCTGCAAAGATTCCTGCAACGTATCGTTCCAGATTCCAGAGGATGCATCCTGTAGGTTTACAGGATTTGAAAGACGGTGTTAGCTGATAATTATGGAAAGTTTAGTTTTGTTTGATTTTTTTTGTTTTTTTGGATTAATTAAAATGTTCATTTAATTTATGATGTTTGTGATTTTTTTTTTTCTGTTCATAAGCTAGGTGGCTCTGAACATTTATTACAAAGTGAAAAACAGTGCTGTGTCACGTGCAAATGATTATTTATGTTATTTCCATCCCTTGTGTCATGGATGGCATATTATTATGTTGGTTGGCGTGCGTTATTCTTCCACCCGTATCTGCTGGGTCAGATAGGGGAAATCATGTTTTGATCCCTCCTTTTTTTCTTCTTCCCCTTCTTTG
>NC_134878.1:42935251-42937751 GCF_041734735.1 Babylonia areolata
AGAAATTTGCATTCTTCTTAAGTTCTTCTCCATCTTATTGTTATTGGGACAAAAACTCTGGCTTGTGTGTGAGCCACACAACACGGACATGTGGTTTTCAACATTACTGGACAGACAAACTACTGATTCCACGCCCCAAATCCATTCAGAAAATGCATCGTGTGCTTTCGGGGTCGGGGCTGGGGGAAGGGGCGGGGAGGGGATGGGGGAGGCGGGACTTCGACGGATGCAGCGCCATATACATACCATAGAGCCTACAGACACGATGTTCGATACAGACATTGACACAGGTCCACCTTTCTTATGTAGTGGTCAGTCTAGTCTATTAGAATAAAGAAGAAGAAGAAAAAAAAGAAGTGAAATTCATTCATCGACAGTTGGCGTTGGATATCCGAAGCACTTGTAGGACGCCGGAATGGGAACGTTTGTTTGAAGCAGTTATTGAAATACACTGTTCAGTTCAGGAGTCTACCTCCACGAACGCCACAGTGTGAATTCTTCCAGTCCTCCTGTGATGTGGTTTTCAGAAAAAAAACCCTGTCATTTTGACATTTTATTGTCATGACCTGCAAGGGTGTACTATAAAGAGAAAGAAAGAAAGAAAAGAAAAAAAATAAAATAAAAAAAGAAGGAAAAGAAAAGAAAGAAGAAAAATAGAAAAGAAAAGGAGCAGATTCCTGTCCAAAGAATTATCCCGAAATATACCCTACCCTCACAACTCATTATGTTCCAGTGAGTTGCGGAGTGTCTGCATTACGTTTATAGAGACTTGTCAACTGATGACAGGAATGGCGTTGTCACTGAGTGAGATCCACAGGAAGTGGAGACCTCCATTGCATTTCTTCGACCTTGAACCTGCTGACACTGAGGAGTTTGACAACACCGGCCTAGAAATGGAGAAGAAATCAAAACTGATGACGCAAGGTAACAAACAAATAAACAAACAACAAAAACAAAACAACAACAAAAAACAAAAACAACCCCAACTTATTTCATGATGACCAGTACTTATTTCATGATCACCAGTGTGAGGACGATGATAATGAAAATAATGTAAAGACTGTATCTTGGTTTGAGATCACCAGGCTGTTATCTGTACTCTCCCTTTCACGATGATAACATTCCATGCCCGAGTCATCTGACACCTGCAGTTTTGGTTAAAAAGGGAGAGAGAGAGAGAGAGAGAGAGAGAGAGAGAGAGAAGCCATCTTCGACACCCGAAGATCATATAGTCTACTACTGTCGTCACAAATGAGCCTCCAAAACACTCGGCCGTTTTCCCCAGACCCATTGTGAAGCATTTACACAAGTACAATCGAAGAACTCGCAACTTTCACTTTTAGAGACCAATTCGGGACGTCCCACGAATTCTCTTTCCGGCTTGATCAAGGGCAAATTACTCTAATTTTTTTCTAACGTGCAAGGTGAACTGATCAGGGCTGAAACATCCCACGTGTGTGGAGTGAATGGAGCGGTGGTGCAGTGGTGATGTGTCTGACTTGGAAGGTGCTAAAATAGTACCACGACGACTGCAGCTGTTGCTCGCCTGACGTTGTCAACGTCGCTGTCAAGATGAACTCACAAAAACCCACCCACACGGAGATGGAGGCCGGTTGTGGACCCTGAAACTCGAGAGTGGTGTCCCATGTTGTCCCCACGTGACCTCTGTCGTCACCAGAGGTCTCTGACCTGCCGTCATGGTGACAGTGACGGAGCAGATCTGTTGTCGCTGTGGGGGTTACTGATACCATCTGGGTTTTTTTCTTCAGGTCCCATTTTTCTTTCTTTTCTTTCCTCCCCCTCCATCCCCCGAAGAGAATTGCGTGGGGGTGGGGAACTGCTTTGGTTTCATTGAAGATTTGCCTGTTTTCATTCATGATCAACCATGTATTCGAACCATGTACAGCCGTGAACAAAAGTCATTCTTTGTCTGTCATCAGCGCGATGATACAGATATAATGAAACAATTATCGCTGTCAGTATATTTGTCTGTCTGCCAACTGAAGTTCGTAATTAACTAATTAGACAGAGAATGGCTTCACTGTGTCTGTGGCCTTGCTGATGACAGAAAAAGACGAAAAAAAGAAAAAGAAATGACTTTTGTACACGGCTATATTCGCACCTGCTCGTGAGTGAATGACATGGCCTATAACGGAGAAAAAAGAATTGCTCTATAATACACGTGTACCCTACTATAAAGACAACCAAAGCAATAACAATGTTGTATACCTAAATCTGCTCTTCAGCAACACAGAAACCGTATCTTAGACTGCAGCTAAATTCATAGTGGGAGCAATGACTGTTTGGACATGACAAATCCCAGCTGTCGAATTGAACATTCTCATATAGGGCCCTATGGACTCTCTCTCTCTCTGTCTGTCTCTCTCTCTCTCTGTGTTACTAAGATCTTTTTGAAAGGCACAAGTTAGGATGGCTTCGTGATTTGTTTGCAAGTGTCATTAAAATTGTCACCCACCCTTATCTGAGTCGCGGATACACA